>NC_067159.1:2109615-2274615 GCF_903995435.1 Acomys russatus
GGCCTCAAACTCACAGCAATCCACCTGCCTCTGCAGGGATTAAAGGTGTGTGCCACCATGCCTGGCTCAATATGTAGTAATGGAGGGTAGGTCAGTGGCTGCATGGGCACAGGAGGAAGGAAGAAGCATGCAGAACTACAAAAAGGCTGAAGGAAACTTTGGGAGTGATGGATATGTCCATTCTTTTAATTACAGTGTTGATTTCAGGGGTATACACATATGTCAAAACTTATCAATCTGTGTACTTTAAGTATGTGCAGTTTATTGAATGTCAACTGTACTTCAGTAAAGATTTTGTGTAAAAATTTAAATGCAGGCTAAAGAGAGGGAATTTCAAACAGAGCAACCAAAGACCCCCAACAGCTGTGGTTGCATGTTTAGAGTTGCCTGGAAATTAAGTCAAGGTCAGACTCTGCCACGTTTTTCCTCTCTGAGTTTCAAGTTTATCCTTCCATAATGGGAGTAGTGATCTTTTTGCTCGGCTACCTACCTCAGGAGGGTTATCATGCCTCTCTTAAAGACCAGTGAGTCACAGATTCCAGCACACTACACCCGTGCAAACTGTGGGGTGAGCGTTTGCACACCATCTGCTCTATGTTCACGGGTCCTGCCAGCTTAAGCCTTAGTAGCTCATATATAAAATATAATTAATTGTACAAGTTACTGGAACCGCACTGAAACCCGGTACTCAGGACATGACACACCCTAAATACATAGCAGATTTGGAATAAATCAGACAGCCCAAACCAGAATGCAGGGAGCAGACAGATGCTTTCACACTTGTGCCAAGTAAATGAGACCCACCCAGATTCGCAAGGCGTCCAGGGGTTGGGAGTGCAGACCGTATTCATCTGGTGGCTGTTACAGGGATGCAAATCCCCTTCAAGATAGCCAGTACTGCAAGGCTATCTCCATTTAGCTTATTTGAAAACCAACTGCTTTCCTGTTGGTCTCACCTAGTAGCCAGGCAGAATAAATCATATTCATTTAACTACAGTTACAAGAGACAAATGGAGGAAGAGGTGACTGTGCTCCCAATTGTTCCCTTCCCTCTCACCGTTGACATTTTCATTTGTTTGGCCATAACCCTGAGGTGTTATTAACATCATAATTTGGTCTTATTTTCAAAGACTTCATCTTGTCCCCTCCCTCCAAATTCTCCAGAGTCCCTGAACATGTGGTGGCCATTGTTTGAGCCCAACCAAGAGGGATCCCTGTGGTGTTGGGATATGAGTAGGCAGGGCTGTAATTCATGTTACAGAGAGCAGCCAACATTCTCTGGATGAGCCAAGCTTGAGAGGAACACTAGAGGAACAGGGCTGGGACTTTGAGAAACAGCTCAGATGGGAAGAAGAAACATGTGGGGGCGATGTATGGGTGTTTGATGAGGAGAGAAGTACAACTTGATAAAAATGTGGGGATAGAATCAGAACGCTGTGTCCCTGGAAGCTCATAGCCTATAACACATTAAAGAACCAACGCAAGATAAGACACACAAACATCTCATGTGAGGACAGACCTTTTTGAATCTGGAGAGGCTCAGAGGCACGTGTGTTACAGCACACAGCATGCGTGTGGAGCTGTGCGAGTCAGAGAACAATAGCCAATGTTTTCAGTTTCTGCCATGTCTGTCATTGCATACTGTGGCTGGCTGGTCTGGGAACTCATGGAGACTCTCCTGTCTCTGCCTCCTGTCTCACCTCAGAGGCACTGGGATTGCAGACACGTGCTACTGTGGCTGGCTTTGTGCGTTTGTGGGTAGGGTAGTGCCACCCCAGGGCAATTAGACCAGAGTTGTATAAAAAGCAAACTGGTTTCCTCCACAGCCTCTGCATCAGCTCCTGTCTCCACATTCCTGCCCTGCTTGTGTTCCGGTCTTGACTTCCCTTCATGATAAACTGTAGGCTGCAAGCTGAAATGAACCCTTTTCTTCCCAAGTTGCTTTTTGTCATCGTATTTTTATCACAACAGTAAAAAGCAAACCAGAAGAGAGGTGAAATAAGGGAATATTATGAGGGGAAGTAAAACATTTCATCCTGCAGGGAAGTTGGTTAACTCGTAAAATAGACAACTGGATAGCTTCAGGAAAACTCTGAAACTGACCAGATTCACTACACTCCTTCCTCAAGCATTTATAGGGAATAACCATGGTTAAGAGACACTCTCAGTCAAGCTGAGCTACCTCAAAATGTCTCAGACCATCTGGGTTGTTTGCAAGAGGTTCAGACTAACTGAGTGCATGAAAAAGACTTTCTGACCCATTGAGCTGCCTGAGGGCTGCACCAGTGTATCTCTCATGAGCTTCTATCCCTCATGAGTTGAAGATAAAATGAAATTTAGTGAATTTCACTTAAAGATGCCTTTGGCAATGCCTTCTGTTTCTGCTTTGGTGTAGCTGGAATCCACCAGGCAAAATTTGGTGCAATGGAAAGTGGACCCGTGTGGTGGTGCTAGGACGGATTTCCTAGAGTTCACAATTTTGCTAAAGGTGGTTTTAGAGTCACACGATGCAACAGAGGCTTTGCCAGCATGCGGTCTCATATTTGCCCACAGCCCTACATCCTGACTTATGAAGACTTGAGCCAAGCTCATTATATTTGGGCTGAATGTGCTCTCCCTACAGTCTCAAAAGCTGGCAAGAAAGGTTGCACTTAACAGAGAAGGCCTTGGACTGTTGCTGATTCCAATCTCAGCCTGCTTAAGAAGCACGTGAAGTTTATATACTACGGAAGGAACCTTATTTAAGAAAAAGAATTTAAAAGATTGCTTATCTATATACATTCACAAAAGTATACTTTAAAAAATCTTTTCCATGGGCTTTGGAGTAGGATGGGGTGGGGGTGTGAGCATCAAAGTTCTCTCTGCTTGACAGTAAATGGCCTCAGTGTCTACACTTGATTGTATTTATATATCTGGCAGGGGAGGGGTCTGATGAAGGGGCTGGTGGTGATATGTTGGTTTCTCTGCCAGATGTAGCAATCTTTGTTTTCCAAGCTGCATCTCATTTAAAGCTTCCTGCCCAAATTTTCCACTCTCTATGTCTGTGTCTACTTTTTCCTTCTGGTTGGACTTTAAAACAAGCTTCAAACAAGAGGCTTGACCCAGGGACATAGGATTTCCTAAGACAACAGACATCTTTGGTGGAATGCTGCGGGTGGCTGACCAGCGGTTCCAGGGTTCCATACACTGGAGATGAGCTGTACCACTTTGTGCCAAAGACCTCTTGCAAGCAGCTCATGTGGAAAACATCAGTTCTGGCCTCACTCATTAGTGTACTCGAAGGCAGTCAAGTCTGGGGACCAAAGTTTCTAGAGCCAAGAATAGACACACCGCATGCTCCAAGCCAGCCAGAAGTAGAGACGGGAAGCCTCATACCCTTAACGATTTTTCATGCCCCCACTGGACCTGTTACATACCCACACCATAAATGAGATGAAACTGAGCACGAAGAAACTGATTTTTTCTTTCTGGCTTATGAGCTTCTACAGCATTTTGGTTCTCAGCCTGTGGGCTATTGGGTCGAATATCAGATCAGATATTTACATTGTGATTTATAACAGTAGCAACATTACACTTATAAAGTAGCAACAAAATAATTTGCCGGGTCAGCACAACATGAGGAACTGTGTTTAAGGGTCACAGCATTAGGAAGGCTGAAGACCACCATTCTCAAGGCCTTATGTTATGTTTAAGGTGGCAATCTCGAAATCCTAGGGACTCTTCCTTCCTCTCATCTTACCGCCCCCATGATTTAGGGTTAGGTTGCACTAAAGTTCTTCAGGTTCTCTCTAGCTGCTCTGTCTCTCTCTTTCTTGCCTCACACACATGCCTGCGTCTGCCTGCTACACTCCTGTTTGTCCTATAACTGGTTAATTCATACATGAAGCTCATGTGAAGGAGCCATCTGCTTTACTGCAAGGCACACTGGACATTCATCCCACGTTGCTGTTATTCCTTGTTTACTGCCCATATTCTCCACTGAACAAGAAGCTTCAGCTACCCACTCCACAAAGTCCATTTACCCCAGTGTACCAAACTACCCCCACCTTAGTGGCTAAAATGATGATGGGGTTGCTAACTCCTGATTTTCTCAGGACAACTGGGCTCAGGTGGGTGATCTCAGATTTCCTAGATATATTGGTTAAAGTGTTTTTTACTCTTAGTGACCACAGGGTGAAGTCTGGATGTGTTACTGTAGGGTACATATCCCCTCCTTGACCTGGCCTTGTCTAGATTTTCTGTATATGTCTGCCCCCCCAAAAAAGACACACTAATTAATTGCCAGAAGTCAGCCCCAAACTGAGACTTTGTCCAATGTATATACCTATGACTTGTTTGGGGGAATGGAATATCAGCCTCAGACCAACTGTTTAGAAATCATGGAAAGATGTATTGTTAAAATGACTGAATAAAACAACTGTGCTGTGGCACACCCGATTTCATTGCATTTTGTAGGTTTTCATTAAGAAAGACCATATGAGGCACTGGGAAGACTGATAAAAGAGAAGAGAGAAGTCAGAGTTCCCACTGTGCAAGAGACTGGGGGAAGGAGGTCATCCCTGCTCAGTGCCGTGGCTGATGTTGGCCTAACTGGGCACAGAGCTGCCTATAAGATAGTAGGCGAAGGCCCCTCAGTGCTGACCTGGGTATATAATGCAGAAAGTGCGGGTACACCTTACCAGCACGTGGCGCGGAAGCAGCAGAGAGGTGGCGTAAACCAGAGGAGGATGCAGAACAAAGCTTTGAAGGTTCAAGTTGGAGAGGCACATGTGAATTTTAAGGTTTCTGGTCCAATTGCAACAGGATCAAAGGCAAACACGGCTTCCTGGGAATGTTTTAGATAAAACCCAAAATGTCGAGTATGCCTCTCTGCACTGTTGTTGAAATATGGGCATGCAAATGACTGCTAAAGTCCAGGTGAACTATGAGGTGGCCGCTTGAATTCTAGCTGAAGATGTGTGTGATAGACATTGAAGCTAGGCCTGACTAGAGAGAAAGAAAAGGCTGCCTGGCCATGCTAGCTGCCTGGCCTTGTATGTCTCTCCCTGAGTTTTCCCTCCAAAGTGGCCCTCCTTCCAACACTCTGTGTGAAGAGGAAGGCACAGGTCAGCATGGCTGCTAGGTAGGAGTGGAACATACTGAGCCCCCAGACTAGGACAAAGGAATCATCCTGCGTTGTTTCATTTCTTGGCAGTCCTTAGATTCTTCACCCACAAACTGGAAGTAGCAGCCACCTGTCACCCAGCCTGGAAGACTTAGTGGCAGTGTGTTTCAGAGTCAGGGCAGAAGGCAAACAGTCTGTGGTCAGGTGAATTTGGCTTTGTTTTCTCAGCAGTCTGTAGGAGTGTGGATGTTTCCTAGGTAACCCGAGACAGGGATTTCTCATCTGGAAGTAGCATGACAACCTCCCCTGCTTGTGAGAAGCAGTTGTGTGAAAATTGCTAAAACCTACAGCAGAGCTCCTGACAGAAGTAACGTGTTCACTATTTCCCACAGAAAGAGAGTGAGACAGCTGCTGACTCATGCAGGGCTTTATGTATCATGAGTTCTGTTTATTATTCATAGTAATAAAGGCTTGCTTGTGTTTTCACCACAGAAAGCTATGCAGAAAAATATTTCCCAAAGGACCTCAAGGGAAAGCCATTCTGTATATCTGCCTCACCCTTACCTTTCCCAGCTCAGTGGAGCAATATTCATCTAAAAATGACTCAAACCATGACTTTAGCTCAATGAAGTTCTGCTCATGTCCATTGGAGAAAATTCATCTTAAGAACCCTCAGAAGTGATATTGTCCCTTCCTAGGCATGGAAACATTAGTCCTTTAAAATGTGCACGTGTCTCCTTGTCAAAGTTATATCTTCCGGCTGAGAAACGACTTACTGACAGAAAAAAGAAAGAGGAAACGAAGAGGGAGAGAGGAAGGGAGGAAGAGAGAAAGAGAGGGGGAGAGAAGTAGAGAGGGAGTGGAAGGAGGGAGAATTTGTGTTTCTGCATTAATAGAGCTCATAGAAAGATCAGAATGCTAATGCTTCATTAAGTACCCAAATCCCAGCGTGAGGCGAGAGACAGGAAACCCTGGCTAGTAAACTCCAAGGCTGCATTGCTGAACATGTTGCTTTCTGATGAGGGGAGGGGAGAGCTTGGACAAGGCTATACAGTTAACCACTGCAGAACAGACCATCAAAGAGGGGAGCAGAGAGGGGATTGATCTTCTGGCGCCCCTCCTGCCTTCTGTATCCAATTTGTAACAGTTCTGCCTGTGGGAAGTAATTCCTGGGTACTTCTGGGTTGTGTAACTTGACCCTTTGAGAAACCCTCAAGGGAGTCAGGCCCCTGCATCTTGTGAGAGCAGAGCTGGTTACCCTGACAGTGGAGTGGGCAGCACAAAGCCTGGGAGATGGTTGTTGGAGGCAAGAGAGTCTGCAGAGCCCACTAAGGTGGGCTGTGTAAGCAATAACCTCCTAACTATAGAATGCACCACTCTTGTTCCTAGAGACATGAATGTGCCACTCTTACTGTTAGAAACCTTAATATTCAAAGAACCTCTGAGTTATCTATGAACAGACTGGAACAGAGTCTCATCTGCTAGCGTCTTACTCTTTATTTGAGAAATATAGCAAATAATATTTGAAATATTTTTCCATTTTTTTAATTGAAATTATTCTTTTCTTATGCAGCGTCCCCTGACTATAGTTTCCACTTCTACCATTTCTCCCATTCCTTCCAACCTCCCCTTCCTCTATGGATCCACTTTTGTTCTGTCTCTCTTCAGAAAAGAACAGGCTTCTAAGATAAAACAACCAAACATGACAAAATATAACAAGATGAAGCAGAAATTATCATATTGAAGTTGGAAGCAGCGATCCAACAAGAGGAAAAGAGTCACAAAAGAAAACCCAGGAGTTGGAGACCCACTTGTTCTCACAGTCAGGAGTCCTATAAAAATACTAAGTTAATAGTTCTAGTATATATGCAGAGGACCTGGTGCAGATCTTGTAGGCCTGTGCTTCAACCTCTGTGAGCTCATATACACCTTGCTCAATTAATTCAGAGGTCCTGTTCTCACAGTGTCCTCCATCCCCTCTGACCCTTTTGGCCTCCTAATTCTCTGGATTCCCAGAGCTCTGAGGGTGGTGATTTGATGGAGAATTCCAATGTAGACTATCATCTTAATGTCTTGGTGTGGGTCTCTACATCTCTTCTTGTCTGCTGCTGGTGGAGGAAGCCTCTGTGATGATGACTGGATCTAGGAGTCATTTTATTGATACTTTTTTAAAAAGTGATGCTTTTACCCTAGGTATCTGGGTTATCTATTCTCTGGTTGTTGGTTACCCAAGCAGTGTTGGATATGAGTTCCTTCTCAAGGAGTGGGCCTTAAGTCAAATCAGACGTTGGTTGGCTGCTCCCACAGGTTCTGTGTCACCTGCCATATTTTGCAGAATGGACAGATTGTAGGTCAAAGGTTTTGTGGCTGGGTTGGTGTCCACACTTCTCTTTCAGTAGCCAACAGAGAACTTTCCCACACTGAAGAGCTTAGAATGTAGGGGTGAAGGCTCCGTGTAGAGAACAACTAAGTGTCTCTATTTTCAATAAATTATGTGGTCATTGTCCTCAGCAATGGGAACCTACTGTCAGTTTGCAGAGAGCAACTCTTCGCCTTAGCAAAAGCCTGGGTTGTTTGGAGATTTCCATGGTATCCCCTTGGCCAACAACTTAATTAAATACAACCCAGTCCTACCACTGGAAGCTTGTCTGCAACTAGAGACAGCCAGTTGAGACTGTATCTCCCATTCCTAGGAGTCCTTACTAGGCTCACCTTCATTCATTCCAGGAAGTTTACATTGCACTAGGCTTCCATACCACCCACTCAAATACCTTTCCTCCAATTCCAACTGTCTCTCTTACCTGCACTCTCTTCCTCCACCCTATCTCCTACGCACCTCTTGTCCACCCTCCTTTCCATCCCACACACCTCCAGCCTGCCCATAAAATCTGTTCTATTTCACCCTCTCAAGGAGGTCCATGTGTCCTCCAACTCCTCTTTACCTAACCTCTCTGGGTCTAGAGATTATAGCTTGGTTTTCATTTACTTAAAGGCTAATATGCACTTATAAAGGAATACATAGCATATTTATCTTTCTAGGTCTGGGTTACCTCACTCAGGATGATTTTTTTCATAGTTCCATCCATTTGCCTGCCCATTTCATGATGTCATTTTTTATTAAAATTTTTATTATAATTTATCCACATTACATCCCAGTTGTTACACCCTCACTCTTATCTTCCTGTTCCCTCCCTCCCTCCACCTCCCACCCTATTCAATTTCCCTAATGTCTGATGGAGGTGGGAGGTGGGAGGCTGGGGTGGCTCCTCCCCCACCAGCTGACCACAGCCTATCAGATCTCATATGATGTCATTTTTAAACACCCTATTGTGAGTAATACCTCACTGTGTAAATGCCGCATATTTTCTTTACCCATTCTTTTGTTGAATGATGTATAGGCTATTTGTTTCTAGTATCTGGCTATTACAAGTAGAACAGCAATGAACATGGTTAAGCCAGCGCCCTTGTGGTAGAATAGAGTGTCCTTTGGGTATATGTCCAAGAGTGGAATACCTGGATCTTGAGGTAGAATAATTCCTAACTTTCTGAGAACATGCTTTGTTTATTACCATAGTGACTATACAAGTTTGCACTCCCACCAGCAATGAAGGAGCATTCCTCTTGCTTCTTATCCTTGCCAGCATGTGCTGTCACTTATATTAATCATCTTAGCCATTCTGACAAGTGTAAGATGAAATGCCATAGTGGTTTTGATTTGCATCTCCCTAATGGATAAGAATGACAAAAATTTATCTTAGCGTTTCTCAGCCACTTGAATTTCCTCTAATTGAGAAGCTTCTGTTTAGGTCTGTCTATCATTTTAATGGGATTATTTGGTTTTCTGATATCTAATTTCTTGAGTTCTTTATAATTGTGGATATTATTTCTCTATTGGATGTGGAGTTGGCAGAAGTCTTTTCCCATACTGTAGGCTGCTGCTTTGTCCAACTGATGGTGCCCTTTGCTGTGCAGAAGTATTTCAGTTTCATTAGATTTTATTCATTAATTGTTGATCTTAGTGCCTGAGCTATAGGTATTTCATTCAGAAAGTTGTGTCCTGTGCCAATAAAATGGATTCAAAGTTATTGCTCACTCTCTCTTCTGTCAGGTTCAGTGTATCTGCTTTTATGTTGAGGTCTTTGATCCACTTGTATTTGACTTTTGTGCAGGGTGGTAAGTATTGAGGCTGATTTGTATTTGTCTACCATAGACATGCAGTTTGACCAGCATCGTTAGTTGAAGAGGCTGTCTTTTTTCACTATGTATTTCTTATTTCTTTATCAAAAATCAGTGTCCATGGGTGTGTGGATTTATGTCTTGGTTTTCAACACAATTTCACTGATCAATGTGCCTGTTTTTATGCCGATACCATGTGGTGTTTATTTATAGCCCTGTAGTACAACTTGAAATTGGAATAGTAAATCCTCTAACTATTCTTTTATTGTTTATGTTTGCTTTACCTATCGTGAGTCTTTTGTTTTTCCATATGAAGTTGAGAAATGTGCTTTAAAGGTCTGTAAAAATTTGTGTTTCAATTTTGATAGGGATTGCACTGAATCTGTAGACTGCTTTTGGTAGGATGCCCATTTTTACTATATTGATCCTCTCAATACATGAGCATGGGAGATCTTCCCATCTTCTGGTATCTTCTTCAATTTCTTTCTTCAAAGACTTGAAATTTTTATAATGCAAGTATTTCACTTGTTTGGTAAAAGTTACCCCAAGATATTTTATATTATTTAAGTCTATTGTGAAAAGTGTTGTTTCCCTAGTTTCTTTCTCAGTCTGGTTGCCAATTGTATACAGGAGAGCTACTGGGTTTTGTAAGTTAATTTTGTATCTAGCTCCTTAGCTGAAGGAGTTTATTAGCTGTACAGATTTCCGAGTGGGATGCTTAGGGTCACTTATGTAATTGGAAGCTTAACCTAAAAAAAAATCACCCGTGGTTGTTGATGCTTGCTTTTAAACTCTATTTGGGGTATTGAAGCCTCCACCTCTGCTCCACTAACCCCTTAACCCTAGGTAAGAGAGAAGGAAAGTTAGTGGGGAGAGGGGTGCAGACCCCTTTACTTCTCTTGGCTGTTTAGGGTCAGTTGAGTTCTTTTGGGGCAGTACCAGTCACCATCAACAGCAAACGCAGCAAGCAGTCTTCTCCGAGCCGTTGCATTGAAATGTTTCCTTCCATCCACCATACCATTTGTCACTGGTCTCTTCAAACATCTACACACCTCACACCACCAATGCAGCCACACTGTCTATCTGTCTCTGAGTTCTCTTATTTGTCTTCCTCCAAGTCCTAGGCCACACCCCTCCCCATGCTGCACAGGCAGGCAATTACCACCTGGCAAAGAGCATAACCCTCATGAGGCAGTTATCAGCTCTGGACAAACTAAAGCCCAAGCTAAAATCCCACACTTGGGATTAAAACAAAAACATATTTATATAACACAACTGAATCTACAAAGAAACCAAAACTTCCATTACAAGCGGTGTTGTCTTAAACTGTAGGATTTCAGCAATTAGCTTATACATGTTCAATCTTTGTGTTCATTGCTACTGTGTTTATAAATGTGTATGCCTGCATGTTTCGCTTTGGTAGAAGGCATGTTAGTACAGAACTGAACCATGACCATGTGTGGTGTCATGTGTCTTTGCCTTTCTCTGTGAACTAGCATGTGGAAATTTTAATGTTTAGTTACCTCAAGTGTATTGGGGTTCCTGGCAGCACACCTTGAAGGGACAGAAAGCCTCTGGTCATCTTAGCTACGCTAGAGCCACACGTTCAGTGCAACGCTACCACGTGGTGCCTGCAATCATGGCCTTAGCATGGAATCCCACACTGATGCCAAGATTGTTTGAAAGAATATAGTTCCTAATGCCCTAATGCCCTTTGGCTTCAGTTTTGGTCAGGGTCCTCTATAGTAACACAGCTGAAAAAAATGTGTAGGGGCTGGAGAGTCAGCTCAGCAGTTAAGAGCTGCTTCTTAACTGTTCTTCTAGAGGACCTGAGTTCATTTCCCAGCACCCACATGGCAGCTCACAACTGTCTGTAACTCCCGTTCCAGGGGATCTGACACCCTCACACAGGCATACATGTAGGAAAAACACCAGTGCGCATAAAAAGCATGCATGCGTGTGTGTGTGTGTGTGTGTGTGTGTGTGTGTGTGTGTGTGTGTGTGTTATTAGAATGGTTTGCTGGCTGTGGTAAAAACAGTCCAACAATGGCTATCTCTTGATGGGAAGACCAAGGATCCAGTAGCTGTATGGGCCATGAGACTGGGTGTTTCAGCAGTCCTAGTCTAATGCTGGAGTGGATCCCAGAGGGCTGCTGGTCCTCAGTCTACTTTGAAATCCTGTGGAAGTAGGTTCTAACACCAGTGAGGGAACATCAGCATCAGGAGAGATGAACTTGGCAGCAGGAGTGAGGCCAAGCAAAAACTTCCTTCTTCCATGCCCTCATACGTGGGCTGCCACCAGAAGGTGTGGCCCAGATTTGGGGTGGATCTTCCCACCTCAACGAACCAATCAAATGATCATAATGAATGAGTTAACCCAGAAGCAGAAAGAATCAAATGGCATATACTCACTTATATCTGCATACTAGCCCAAGGGGCATGTCCCACGAAAGCCTTCACTTACCAGGAAACTGGGACAGAGGGGAAGGCATCCTATTGGGACTCTAAATGAGAGACGCATGGGAGAATAGCAAAATAAAAGGATACAGAGGGTCCTAGAAATCTACAAGTAGAACAATATGATAGGCAGATTTGGGCCCAGGGGTCCCGCTCAAACTAAGGCACCAGCCAAGGACAATACAGGAGGTAAACTTTAAACCCCTTCCCAGATCTAGCCAATGGTCAGAATATTCTCCACAGTTGAGTGGAGAGTGTGATACGACTTTCTCACGTACTCTGGTGCCTCACATTTGACCATGTCCCCTGGAGGGGGAGACCTGGTGGCACTCAGAGGAAGGACAGCAAGTAGCCAAGAGGAGACTTGATACCCTGTGAGAATATACAGGGGGAGGTAATCCCCCTCAGGAACAGTCATAGGGGAGGGGAATAATGGGAAAATGGGGGGGGGGAGGAATGGGAGGATACAAGGGATGGGATAAACATTGAGATGTAACAGAATAAATTAATAAAAAAAAAAAAGAAAGAAAATCTCACACAGGTGCGGCCAGTTGCTTTGGTTTTAGTTGATTCCAGATGGAGTCAAGTTGACAAGCAGGACTGGCCAACACAGCTTCTCTCACCTATCCTCAGCATCCTTTTCTGTTCTGATAAATGGCACACTCCTCTTCCCTCTTGTTCCCCATAGTCTCTTCCTACCAGACCACACAAGCTGCTATTAGGAAGTCTTCCGAGAAGCCAGTGCTGCAGCAACCATCTCCATTCAGGAGGAATAGTTGTGGTACCAAGAGCATTTGGTAGTGGACGTGCAGGACATGAACTTCCTCAGCATCCTGTGTAAATGTCAAGTAAACATTGGATGAAATCCCTTCTAGACAGACCATCATTTTTATAATAGTTTCATCGATATGCAATTGATCAATGAAAAGATGTATGTACTCAGTGCAAACAATTTGATATGCCACCTGCACTTCTCCAACACACACACACACACACACACACATACACACACACACACACACACACACAAACACATAAACACTACCACAAGGAAAATTTAAAGGTAACAGAGGCCTACTGGAGGTGATGGCCCAAGTGAGTGCATAAATCAAACACATCTTTTTAAGCCAAGATCCCCTGCAGATCAAATTTATCTTGTACCTAATATAGGGCAGTGGGTGACCTTGAACATCAACTTCCAAGTGCAGGGATTGCAGACATGTATGTATGCTCAACTTTATGCAGTGCTGACGATCAAGACCAGGCTATTACACAATCTAGATGGGCACTCTGCCAACTGAGTGACATCTCCAGCCCCAATACCTGTTTTTAGACACATGACCGAGGACAAAGAAAGGGAAAGTTGGAGAACCCTCCTTTTAGGGTTCTCATTTGAAACAACACATGCCTTCATCTGAGGAGCACATAGTTGGGCATTGTTCAGTCCTAACATTCCCAAGAGGGCTTAAGGGGAGAAGTAGGCTGGGTGACGAGGAGGTTGTTACTGCATTTGAAACTTGGTTCCCACATTTCTTCTGCCACTGACCTGCTTTGTGACCTTGAGCAAGCCACTTAAGTCATTTCACTGAGATCTCAGGCCTGATCTCAGTAGCTGTTCCAATTCCCTGCCTCCTATATTATGAAGCCCAAACTCACTACCACCATGATTTGGGCTCTTCCCTCAGCATCTTATACTGGCTAATTCTGTTCCACTCCCAAAGATTTCCATTTACCGACTGTGTCCTTACTCAACCATTAAACGTCACTTGCTCACCGACTTCTTCCTTTTATTAACGGAAGCGGCTCGTCCTCCAGGGACCCTGTCTCTGAATACTGCTTGCCACACTCCTCACATTACATTTCCTCATGGACATCTATGCTTTTTATTTCCAGGAATTTTTGATATTTGTATGTTAATATGCCTTTATTGATTACTGTCCTTTTTCCTTACTAGAATATGCTGTTAGAACCATGGACACCATCTGTTTTGTTCATTATTTTCTTTGTTGGGTTAGTATGGTACCAGTTACTCAGCAATATATGTTGATAGAACCAAAGGAAAGATGGGAATAATGGGGCTTTCCATGAGTATTCCGATGTTTTTAGGTTAATTTTCTGATTTCCATTTTTCATTCTCTTGCCTTCCCTTCCACCCTTTCCTTGCCTCCATGTCCCTTGCAATCTGGTCACATAAAGTGACATGGGGTTATCAAGAGGTTGTATTTAGACATCACAAAGAGGATTGGCCTCATTATCTACAACCTCAGACCGAAATTAGAAAGAAAACTAGATGAAACAGTGACGCAAGTTATGGTTAGCTATAGTGGAAGAATTCTGGGATCAACATATGAGGCAGAAACAAAAGCCGGTTGGTTCCACAAATGTTCATGAGGTCTCTATCATTGATGACTTTGAGGTGGTGGTAGTTAGGTAACATCCAACATCGCTTGTCCCACCTCCCCACCTTCCTCCTGTGAGGTAACTGCTGTAACCTGCTCAAACTCTACAGCCCCTCTGTTGAGACCTACTTTAGTTCCTAGCATGACTGTAGCTCCTCTGTTAACATCAGCTCTTTGCATATGGGAAACCATCTTGACGCCAAGTCTCCATTTTGATCATGAGGTGAAACTAAGTTCAAGTTCTCAGGCCCTACGTGCCCAAAACCAGGAAGGTTCAATGTTTGTTGCCTAGAATAAGACAATAAATGACAAATGCATGTTCTGCTTGGGTTAAAGATAAATGATGCTCTACTAGATTTGAGGCTGCAAATTCCTGCTGTGTTCCTTACTCCCAGAGAACTGGAAAGTACCCCAGAGCTCTTACCCTAAATCCCAGCCAATCAGCTTAAAATGCTATGTCTAGCCACCTGGACATTGTGTTCAGAACAAAATCAATAATGTGAAGAACTCTAATGGATTCTTTTTGTGTTCAGCTGGTCAACGTGATCTAATACTGTTTACTTCCCCCCCTGGTTACCTGGTTACAGTTTTTCTTATAAAAGCCTGTCTTAGAAGCAGACCAATATCATGGTCTGATTCCCGAGATCTGACTGTGACCCTGACTGGTCAGGTCTTGTTACCAATGCCACAGTCTGAATTTACAGGCTGTGGACCTGACCGGTCAGCTCTTGTTCCGTGTTCAAGTTACCTTCCGTCAGTCTGAGTCTGGTGTTTGAGTGGCCAGACATTGGCTGTTTCTGAATCCTGACAGTAACATTCTTGTGGTCAAGGCTCTGATACTCCAAAAACTGCAGCTGAAGTTATCAAGATGAGCTGGCAGCTTCCCTGTTGAAGTGAAAGGGAGCCCCCTCCTCATACATTCCATGATGTGCTTAGGTGGTCCCAACATCCTATAATACCCTCCTTCCTTTTCTTTTTACTAATTACATGGAAATGTTTATTATCTCATAGTCATTGTGCACAGTGGTGGTCTCAGAAAGATGTGTCATCAAGTACATAACGGAGTTTGACCAGGTTCCCTGGCCTCCCCCCACTCCCTCTGCCTTCTTTGCCTTTCCAGATAGTTTTGTTTCTATTTCCTTGCCATATATGTGAATATATAAATATATTTACCTGTTACATATAAAATCTAGCACTCATATTGGAGAAAACACGCAATCATTTTATTTGTCTTAGAGTGAAAATATAGAATGGGAGATTCTTTGCTAGATATCCATATAACAGAGGATTAATATATAGAATACATAAAGAACTCATTTTTTTTCTCAAATTCCAAACAATCGAAACCCTGCTTCCTTTAAACCACCAAGGAGCTGAATTATGCAAGTGGGCTGCCTCCAGAGAGGCCTTTGACTCTGTTTGCTAAGGTCTTAGCTCCACCTAGTGGCCTTATGTGACGTTTTGCTTATGATGAACGATTTGGGCTAAGGAGGGGATGTGGGGACCGCCTACCGTTGGAACAGGTTTCTAAGCACCTTGACCTTCCTTGCCCTGAAGACCTGAGAGGCAGCTGACTTGTTCTGGTGATGATACAATTCCATTTTGAGCCTTAAAGAAGCCTGGCCTCCCGGCGCCCACATTAACCCACATGATATTGTCAAGGAAGGCACTTCAGAAATGAGTCCTTTTCCCTTCTTGCACTGTGTGCCAAGGAGCTCAAGAGCTTTCCCAGAGACATTTGCGCCTGACTCCAGAAGCTGAGATTTCAGGGATCTATTCTTCCTCCCCTCCTCATCTTCCTGAAAAAAAAAATCCTTAACACAGTGCCCACACTAGCTTTTCTCTTCTATGTGCAGGGTCTCCACCTAAAATTTGTGCGTGGAGAGCACTTGTGCTGTCAAAAATCATGTGAAGGGCTATAATCTTTTTCATTCTCCTCTTTTTTTTAGTAAGGTTCATTGGTTGTCTGCTAGAGCCAGAATACGTGTCTTCTGGTGGTGACATTGGAGCTCCACCTGTCCTTCCAAAGAAGGGCAACCTCACTCACAGGCCCCCTGAGGTCCACTCTAAAAGTTCCCAGACTCATTTCCACTTTACATGTAGAGAAAATGACTTAGCCACTCTAAAAGCAACATTTTCTATTTCTGTCTCATTCTCTTAAGTCATTCTTTTAAATAAGAGAATGAAATACTGGTGAAAGCTAATGTCTTAGCTGGGGACACTTTAACAAGTACCACAGACTTGGTGGCTTAAACAACAAATGTTGATTTCCCACAAGTCTGTAGGCTATGCCCTGGGAGTTGGTGAAGGCATGCTTCCTGATTTGCTGACATGGGGGTGGGGTGGGAGAGAGGGGGGGGGAGAGAGGGAGACAGACAGAGACAGAGACAGAGAGGGGGAGCAGACAGAGACAGAGAGGGGGAGCAGACAGAGACAGACAGACAGACAGACCACCCCCTGTGTTGCTTCTTGCAGCCACAGTGCGGTTAATCTTACTTGTCCACTTGATTGGGCTTAGAATCATCATAGAGACACAGTTGTCTACTTCTAGAAAAGGGTTTTTTGAAAAGAGAAGATTAACCCTGAAAATAGGCAGTGCCATCTTAAGGCCTGGAGGCCTAGATTGAATAAAAGGATCAAGTGAGCACCAGCCTTTACCTCTTAGTTTCCTGACTGCAGAAAAAACATGAACTGCTGTCTCTGGTGCCTGCCTTTTCCAGCACCTTGGACTGCAACCTTAAACTGTGAGCCACAAGTAAATCTTTCCTGTCTTACAATGCGGTTGTCAAGCAGTAACCCCATCCATCAGAGCTCTACCCTCAAGATCTCATAACCTTCTAAACAGCTCCCCCACATCCCCAGTTACTTTGGCCAGAGATTTGTCTATCTTGTGTGTCTTTTCAATTAATCAGTGTTGTGTTTGATCCCATGTCTTGTTCTGTAACCTGTTTCATTAATTTCTGCCCTCATCTATTGCTATTCACTGCCTAATACTTGGGGGTTTAACTTGTTCTTATTTTCTAAGCCTTGAGGTAGATTGTTAACCTATGTGTTTTATATCTCTCTGATGTGTGTGTGTGTGTGTACGTGTGTGTGTAAGCATTAATAAATCTACCTCTTTGAACTACTTTGCTGTGTCACAAATATTCTGATAAGCTGTGTTTTCATTTTCATTGGATTCTATGAATTTTTGAATTTCTTCTCTGGTTTCTTCAATGACACGTTGGTGATTTAAGGTGTATTATTCCATCTCCAGCTCCACATAGATGTACAATTCTGTCATATTTTTTACTCTTGATTTCCAGCTTTACTCCACTATAATTTGATAAGATACAAGAAATAATGTTGAGGATTCTTTTTGAAGACTTGCTGGAACTGGAGAGTTGTCTTGGTGGCTAAGAGGGCGTACTGCTCATCCAGAGGACCTGAGGTCAGTTCCCAGAGCCCCTATCAGTGGTTACAACCACCTGTGACTCAAGCTGCAAGGGGACTCAAATCTTCTTGACTCTGTAGACACCAGCACTCATGTGCGCACGCGCGCACACACACACACACACACACACACACACACACACACACACACACACACACACACCATGCACATGCACACACATACAAAATTAAAAATAATTAAAAATAATAAATTAAATAATTTTAAGCCTTGCTGTACAGCCTACTTTAGAGAAAGCTTTATGGCCCCTAAGAGGAGTGTGTGCTCTACAGCTGTTGCATGGCATGATGTGTAAGTGTGTGATAAGCCCCTTTCCTTTCACTTACCATTCTGTGTCGAACGTTAGTACATATGACCAATATCTTATGAGAGTAGCGTAACAACTATATCAGGACGTCCTCTTGTTTTTATTATTTGTTTCCTGAAACTAAGCATGCAGGTGTTCAGTCCACATTATCTATATCTTCTCGATGGACTTTTGTCTTTTAAAATATATAGTGGAGGCTGGTGAGGTGCCTCGGCAGGTAAAGGCATTGCTACACACTCCTGGTTACCTGAGTTCAGTTCCTGGAAGCACATAAGGGTGGAAGGAGAGACCCAGTCCACAGAGTTGTTATCTGACCTCTATATATAGCAGCCTTTTAGCTCTCCTTTGAACACTTCTGGCTTGAAATACACTTTATAGATGTAAGAACAACCACATTGTCTTGCGTGCACCTTCCATTTGCTTTTATTCTTCCTTTTTTGGTCTGTGAGTATCTTTCCCAGTGAGGTGTCTTACTTAGACACAACCAATTGTTGAGTCTTGTTTTTAACCCAGTCAACTACTCTTTGCCTTTTAATTGGAAAATTTCTGTTTATTTACACTTGATGTTATTACTCAGGGAAGTTTGCTGATTCCTGCAATCTTGTTGGTCTTTTTTCTGGCTGCTTGGATTATTGTCTGTTCTTTGTTTTCTTTTCTATCTATAGTAGGGGTTTGCTGGCTTGCTGTGTTGAACATGATAGATTTTTCCTTGATCCACCCGTAGTGCATTCCTTTTGTGATGTTTACTCTTTTCCTCTGCTCTTGTGATTGAGGCTGCCTTTCTCCTTCCTTCGCGTTTAATATTCCATGAGGTATATATTCTGCAATATTGTCTTGCTGGTCATGAATTTGTTTAGTGTGTGCTTGTCTTAGAATGTCTTCATTTCTCTGATGGCTTCACGCAATGATTTTCCTGAGCAAAGCATCCTTTTCAGTGATGGAAATATATCGCGTTGTGCTTTCCTGGCATCTTATTTCAGTGAGATGTTTAGTGTTAGTCTGAATCTTTTGTCTCTGTTAGTTGGCCTTTTTTGCTTATAGCTTTTATTTTCTTTTTCAGATAGCATCCCATTTTGCTTAGGCTTATCTCAAATCAGCAGCAATCCTCCTGCCTCAGTTCTCCAAGTGGTGGTATTATAGGAATGCACAACTCTGTTACTCTTCTTCCTTCTCCTCCTCCTCTTCTTTTTCTTTTGGCATTGAACCACGTAATTGGGGGTTTCTTACTTGTCTAAATTTGGTACAATTTCTGCTTTGCTTCACTGATTAGATTATCTTTGTGTTAACTTTTTAATCTCACTTTCTGCTTCTACTTCATGGGTTCTGATGTTTAGTCTCCTAATCATATCCCTGACTTTTAATGATTGTTTTTTTAAAAAAAAATATGGCTGCTTTTATTTGTTGATGTCTTTATTGAATGTTTCCTTGACATTGTTTTCCATCCCTGTCTTTCTTTCTTCTGGTTGTTTTGATCCACTGAGGGTTTTTTCTATCATTGCTACTTTTCCCAATAACTTTTTCCTTGCTGTCTTTCCCTTGTTGGTGGCTTTCTAACCTATGTGGCTGACTCCAAATTCTGAACTGATTTTTCACATTTCAGTGCTCTGCTTCAAAGCCACTTATTGTTTTAACAAGTCCTCATCTAGAGTTTTGGCCATTTCAGTGTCTTTGAGTTGGTCATTGAAAACTTATGCTCTTTTGGAAGAGTTGAGCTGCCTTGGTGTGTGTGTGTGTGTGTGTGTGTGTGTGTGTGTGTGTGTGTGTTTCTTCTATTCTGTAATTTGCTCACCTGATAGATTTTCCTTGGGAGTCTCATTAGTAATCTCCAACTAAGGACTCAATCTCTAGTGTGACAGGGAAGAATTAGCCACCATAACAGCAACAGCAGAGCTGAGCAGACACAGAAATGCACTGCCATGGATTAAGGCCAGCCACACACTACCACAGACAACAGAAAGGAGGCCAAACAGTGTTCAGTGTGAGCTGTGAAATTCAATAGCATTCCAGGTAAAAGTGGGAGGATAATTAAAATTAAAAAGCTAGGAAGTCAAAGACAAGAGAAGCAGAAAGAAGAATCTACGTTAAATAGAAGGGGGAAGTGGCAGAAGACAGGAAGAGATTTATAGGAAGAAGAGGGAAAAGAGTAAGAGATAAAAAATATTCATCATAAGTGACATTACATAAGAAGGGAAACAAAAAGTTATAAACTTCTTAAAAAAATAAAAATAATGAAGGAGTCAACACCAACAACCAAACAATAATGAAAAGAAAGAACACTACCGTGACCAAGACACGGTAGGTTGGAGCATCCCTCTCTTTGTAAGCCAGGGTCACTTGAGGCTACTTTCACTTTTGTGGTTATGAGCCAGGCAGGTGCTTGGTCCTTCTAGAAACAGTCCAGTTTGCACACCTTGGGGTGAATGTGTGAGGAGGTGATGAAGTCCTGAATGAACGTGTGTTGTTGGAATATTCATTCTCTTTTTCAAGTACGGGTGTTAAGACGTTGCCCACGACCGATCCTTACCTGAAGCCAGTGTTTGCACAAACTATCAACTGTGCCTCCTCTCAGGTGACAACAACCTGAGCCTGCTCCCCTACAGAGATTAGCTACCGTGCCCTCTCCTTCACATGAGCACAGTAAACCTGTCTCCTCCTCACTCAGAGGTGTGTAATAAATGAACCAAGTCTCCAAGCTGCGGGTGTGTCTCTATCAGAGCCCGCGCCCAGCTTTTCTGTATGCCTGTCACTTCCTCATTGCCCCAGGAAGGACAATTACAAAGCAATAAGGATTACAGCAGCAATGATCTCGTATATAAAGTACATCAGGCTGGCCTTGAACTTGTGAACCTTCTGTCTGGGCTTTCTAAGTCCCAGGGTTATAGACATGAACCACCCTGCCCAACCATCGAGGCATATAATTCAGCCGTAAAAAAGGATAAATTCCTGGCACTGGTAACAACACAGATAAGCCTGGAGGATGTTATGTTAATGAGATAAGTCGGGCACAGAAAGACAAGTGTCACATGCACTCACACATATAGGAAATAGACCTCATAGAAGCAGACACTAGTATAATTGCTTCCAGGGTCTAGGAAGAGTAGGGGTAGAGAAAAGATGGTTTGCATCTATTACAAGAAATAAGTTATAATGCTTTGTGGTGAAATAGTTCAGCAGTGGCTGATAACAATTATAATTTTCTTTTTTTTTTTTTGTTCATACAAGTTTACTTTTATTTTATGTAGTCTACTTATAAGACACCCAGATTATAAAATTTCGTGGATCTGTAAAAAGACAATAATATAACAATTAACTTTGAACACATTAATTTTACTAATAGTAGATAGGTACTGGCTTTTTTAATTTCTATGTTTTAGTTTCATGATTTTTTTCTCAGATCAACAATATAACAATAACTGTGATTTATAATTAATATAACAATTATAATTTTCAATATAACTAGTTCAACAAATTTTGAATGTTTCCAAGACAAAGAAATCATAGTTATTTGATATAAAGAATGTGTGAATTAGCCATATGATGTATAGAAGTATCATATTATATCCAGAAAATATATACACTTTTAATATACCAAAAAAAAAAAAATCATTAAGTTGTGGCCTAGCTTGACCTACGTAGATCTAGCTTACTTTCCAACTCAAGAACTGAGTAAAAATACCCAATATTCTGAATGTTTTAGTCTGGTAGCTGAATGCCACTGAAACTTTGGTACGTCTGCATTGATAAGCTAAAAAGGTACTCCAATATAAAACATCAGTATCAATATAAAACATCAGTAGTCTCTTAAATGTCAATTGCTTTTCTAAATTATTTACACCAACAAGAGACAGAAAGAAACAGAGAGGAGGAATGTGTTTCAAAGTAATAAATATGGCAGTGTTGCCACCATGCCATATTCTATGGAACCTAGAGCTTCTTACATCCTCTCTTATTCTGTAGGGCACATAGAGTATCTAATGTCACATGGCTCTGCACATGACAAATGGCTGCTACCACTGGAGGTGAAACCTTTGACTAAGCTCAAGCTGGTCACCATACATGCAGAGTCCTTGAAACCCACAGAACAAATAAGTTCCATGGCTCACATTGCACCTTGACTTCCTAAATAAAAGTTTGAATGATATGGCTCCCTGTAGAGAATGCTTTGTTAGCCTGGGCCGCATCAGTCAGGGTGAGGTCTGCTGCTGGTGGCCTGGGCTGAGCATGCGCTTTGCTTCTGCACTGGGCTTGAGAAGCCTTGTGCTGTAATCTGTATAGATACACAGTTTGTGTAATGAAACAAAAGGAAGTGAGGGATACTGGGTGATAAGAAAGAAAAGACAATAGGGGCAGAGAGAGAAGAATCAGTGTGCTGTAGGGTCAAGAGAGAGACTATGACTTGATGCATAAAATGGAGAATGACTGGAAAAGAAGCTGATGTCAGCCTCTGGCCTCCACTTGCATGCACATGCACATGTAGACACACGCAAAACCAATGTATTCTACTTTGTGACTGCGTAGATAATGGAAACAGATAACTTTAAACTTCAATGCTGACTTCAGCCATTGAGAGTTGCTGTCTGAGCATAGCACTGAGAAGCCTGTTGGCAGATCTTAGGACCATGGCCTAAGCTTGTGATTATAATACACAGTTCATGAAGCATTCAGTACAGTTGGTAAATGACTATTAGCAGTGCCTATACTGAGCACAGAAGGGGCAACATATGTTCAGTGTATTTCCTACTTAGAATTTAGGTACATCATTAAGTGGGTAATGTGAAAACTTCTGGAACTGAGTTTTCATTGATATTAAGCATAGCTCTAATATTATTATAAACATATAATGTAGGAACTGTGTTTTCCAGTAACCCAAAGATATTAATGATCACTAAAATTTGCAAACATGTTTCTCTGGGGATACTGAGATTAGTATTACTTCAGACTCGAGTCTCCTTTTCTAAAAGTTGGCATGCATGCATCATACATAGCACTAAGCCTCACAAAGACATTGTTGTACAAGTGTAAGCTGTACTTTGAACACAGTCCCCACATGCCTGCTTCCCTCTCCTTCTTTTCCCACTCAGTCCTTGATAATCTGCTCCATCCTCAAGACAGCTTTGCTTCTACTTCCATGTCGTATATGATTATATATAAGTTGGGATCCAAGTATGAAAATATAAGAAATATTTGTCTTCCTGAAACTCGCGTAATCCAGTTACTATGATAATTTCCAATCACACCCATTTTCTTTCACGTATGTAAGCTTGTTCTCTGGAGTTATGTACAACCCTACTGTGGCATGTATGCCACATTTTTTTGTTGTTACTGATCACCGCTTATAGATTGGAGCCATAAGTCAGCTATTGTAGACAATGTTGAAGTAAACAATGCTATACAAGTACCCCAGACTCCCGGAGTGTTTTAGATACGTACCCAGGAATCATACAGCTGAGTCATATGGTACATATATTTTTTTAGTTTAAAAGAAAAACAAGCAATGAAACCACAGTAAACTAGAAAAAAAAATCAGTGTGCTGATTTCCATAGTGGCTAAGCTAATCTCCCTTCTACTGAGGAATGTTCAGGGGTTCCCATTTCTTCTCATCCTCATCAATATTCTGGTTATTTGTTTTATTTTTTAAGGTTTATTTTATTTTATGTATGTGTGTGTTGCTTGCATATATGTCTATGCACCGTGTGCATGCTTGGTGCCTGTGGGGGCAAAAGAGGCATCAGATCCTTTGGAACTGGAGTTGTAGATGGTTATGATGCAGCATGTGGGTGCTGGGAACCGAACTCAGGTCCTCTGGAAGAGCAGCCAGTGCTCTTAGCTACTTACTCATCTCCCCGGCCCCTGGTGTTTGTTTTTGTAATAACTACCATTCTGATCTGGATGAGATGGAATCTCAGAGTAATTTCATTTTGCACTTTTCTGATGTTCAACATTTTAAAATTACATTATGTTTTGATAACTAATAATTCCACCAGACGTTTATTAAGGTTTTTTATTTCTTAGTGTTTAGTATTTTGAATTTTTTGTGTATTCTAGAGATTGATCCTTTGCCAGACATGAAGTTAGAGCTAGTTTCTCCCTCTCTATTGGCCATCTCTTCACTCGACTGCTCACTTTCGCTGTGAAACCCTTTTAACTTTGGGAAAGCCCATTTGTCATTGTTGCCATTATTTCCTGAGTGACTGAAGTCCCATTTAGAAAATGCTTGTAATGGCTGTGATCTTCTTTACTTTTTCCTCTGGGAGTTTAAAACTTCTGGGATGACTATGCCTGAGAGGGACTTCCTCCCCCTTTATATGCTCATAGGGTATCAAGTCTCTTCTTGGTAACCTGCTGTCCTTCCTCTGAGTGCCACCAGGTCTCCTCCTCCAGGAGACATGGTCAAATATGAGGCACCAGAGTACGTGTGGAAGTCATACCCCACTCTCCACTCAGCTGTGGAGAATGTCCTGTCCATTGGCTAGAACTGGGTAGGGGTTTGAAGTTTACGGCCTGTATTGTCCTTGGCTGGTGCCATAGTTTGAGGGAGGGGAGCAAGGGGAAAATGGGAGGGAGGGAAGAGTGGGAAGATACAAGGGATGAGATAACCATTGAGATGTAACAAGAATAAATTAATAAAATAAATAAATAAATAAATAAATAAATAAATAAATAATTTTAAAAACTTCTGGGATGGAACTAACGCCTGTATAAGGTGCGAGGTAGGCATCTAGTTTCACTCTTCTGCATGTGGAGATAGTTTCCTCTGCACCAACTGGGGAGGGGCTATCTTCTATCGAATGCGTACCTTGAGCATCTTTGCCAAAATTTAGGTGGTTGTTGTTGTGGGTTTATATCTCAGCCAGTTCTATTTCCTTGATCTATATGTCTGTTTTTCTGCCAGTACTATGGTGTTTTTTCTCTCCATGACTGTGTGGTAGAGCCTGAAATCCAGATAGCTCCAACACTGTCCTTTTGGTTTAGATTGTTTTTTGTGATCTGGGGTCTTTTGTGCTTTCACATAAATTTTAAGGTTGTTTTCTATTAAAGTAATAATTTCTTTTTAAACAAGTCCTCCCTATAAAGTCCAGATTGGCCTTACAATCCTCTTGCCTCAGCCTGAGTGCTAGGTTTATAAGCATGCACTATTATATCCAACTTACTGAATTTTGTATTTTGACATGAACCATGTATAATAATTTCTACTGAAACAGCTATTACTGAACTTTATTATGTCTTCCTTTCAGCAGTGTCTTTCTGGTGATCCCCCACCTTTATGGGATCATAGTTCAAGCATATATTGGATTACGATTTAACACATATTAACCATGGGTGGCAGCAGGCCCAGGAGAGCACTCCATCACTAGGTGACAATGGATTTCCCTTTGCTGCAGCTGATGAAGACAAAATGATTTCCAGATTTGAATATTACCTTTTTGAATTTATATTTTTAGGACTTTTTAAGCTGTGTCTCCTTCTTCTTCTTCTTTTTCTTCTTCTTCTGCGTTCTTCTTCTTCTTCTTCTTCTTCTTCTTCTTTCTTCTCTTTCTTCCTCCTCCTCCTCCTCCTCCTCCTCCTCCTTCTTCTCTTCTCCTCCTTCTCTTCTTCTTCTTCTTTTTCTTCTTCTTCTTCTTCTTCTTCTTCTTCTTCTTCTTCTTTCTTTTTCTTTTTCTTCTGCAAGACTTTTGGAATTCTTCCACTGTTGCAGGTGTTTATGCCACATCTGTCTCCAGGCTTACCACAAAGTTAGCTAGAGCTCATGGCTTTCCACAATCTCTGTCCCCAACCATGTGGCCTTAGCCACTGAATAATTATTAGAAATAAACATAGTGTAATCACTGGCAGATTTGGATACACACAATTTGGAACCAATAGGATTAATTATTAATGCAAATATAAGACAAGGGTAAAGTTTCTTTTTAAGATAGGTGAGTCCCAGATCCCATTTATAATCATCTTGGAAACACCATTTAGACTCCTCATCTCTGAAGATGCTGCCCTTAGAACTTATTTCATCAAGCTCACATTACTTTCTGTCTTTTGTTGTTGTTGTTGATTGTTTGGTTGGGTTTTTTGTTTTTGTTTTTTAACACAGGGTTTCTCTGTAGCCTTGGCTGCCCTGGACTTGCTTTGTAGAACAGGCTGGCCTCAAACTCACAAAGATCCACCTGCCTCTGCCTCCCCAAGTGCTGGGATTACAGGCATTTGCCACCACTCCCAGCTCACTTTATGTCTTTAATTCCTTATCTTGGTTGCATATGTTATTTCCTGATTTGTTATTTTCAGTGGAATAATCTCACTAAAGAATATGTCACATGACACTGAACACAGAACATTAGCATTCAATAGGACTAGGTGAGTGAGAAGACAAACCAACATCTATCAACAAAAAAGTGTTGTAGACACACAGATTGCACAAAACCTTGAGAGTATACTAATGAACAGGGTATCCGAGGTCCACACTTCAGCAAGCTCACAGTCAGAGGAGAAAGGAGCCCAAGAACTCCACAGACAAGTCTTTAATGCAGTGGATACTCTAAAATGTTCACAGAGCCTTGGAATGGTCACACCACTATGAAAAAGAAAATAGGCCTATGCAAAACTCTGTCAGAGTTTCTTAGCATTTATCATTGAAACTCTTGGTCCACTCAGAAGAATGGCAAATTCAAACTTTTGTGTATGTAAGGAAGATGCAGGGAGGACAGGGAACTCCAGTGACCTGTGGAACCCTTGCTCCATCCTCAAGGAGAGGAACAAATTACCATTAGCCAATCATATCAGACAGGACTGAACCCTAACCCAATGATGCAGGGAGAACATTTCTCTGGGAAGCAAACTATTTTGGAAATTTTACGCAAAATATCCTTTTAAAAAATGGCAGCCAATTTTCTAGTTGGTCATTGAGATACAATACATCCTAAGGGTTAGACATTTAGGGCCCACAACTGAGAGCTTCCGTTGAAGGGGTATCCCTTAGCAAGGGACCCCTCTGAATCTCCAGGCAAGCCTACCATCACTCATCCTTAATCAAAACTGGCTGAGGAAGAGTTGATGCCTAAGGCGCATGGGAAAATGGGTGAACCTTTGAAAAAAGTCAGAGGCACAGAGCTCCTGGGAAGAGAGGTGAGTAAGGCTAAGAGCCTGATGGGACTCCACTGAGTTTAGCATAATGGGCAGAAAGCATTAACCAAGGTCAGACTAACAAGTCAACACTGAAACTATATCCAAACAAGTCTGCCTAATAGTGGGGAGAAAGCAGAGAAGGGGCCAGAGGAAAGAGTCCAGAGGCCCATCCAGAGCTCCCGGCTCCATACGTTGGCAGGCTTTGGGCTCATTTGATAAGGTGAAAGGAAACTGCAAAATTAGAGCAGGCAATTGGTTCTGAGAGGCCTGAGGCAGGCTGAGCGCTGAGGCACTGTGGGGGGAGAGAAGGCTTGGCAGTCTGACTTCCTGTGGCTGTAGCCAAGGCTAATTAGTTTGCAGTGTTCTGTGTGTGCCTGACTGGAAATGATCCCGGTACTGAGAGGCACTGGTGGAGGAAGGGGGCGAGGAAATCAAAACCACATGCACAAAGAAAGCAGGGGAAGGGATTGGTGGGAGAGGAAGGCTGGGGGGGGGATATGTTGGAGGGTGGGGGAAAGACCTGTCCTTTGGCTACATTTTTTCCTTTCTTTTCTTTCTTTCTTTTTTTTTTTTTTTTAAGAGAGGGCTCTCATCATTCTGTTTCATGACCAGTAAATCACCACCGCAGCCTTGTCCATCACATCTCACATCTGCTGCAGAACTTATTAAACATCAAAGGACGGGCCTATCAGTTCTGCTTAGTTAGAAGGCTGACTTACTAGAGGTCTAAGCAGGGAGGAGTCTGCGTGTTTTTAATAATAGCTTAAGGAACTTCTTAGCACCCCATAAATTACTTAATGCTACAAACTCTTCCTGAAGGTCCAGCCGGCATTTGAGAGTTGTTGAACCAACCCAGACCTGCCCCTGTGGCAATGGCTTTTTGGCGGTCACATTCCAGGAGACCACAGGGTGTTAGTTAATGCTTTAATTCATAATTTTGAGCCTGTTATTATTACTTTGCTGGGTATGTCTTCCTTGGAATGTGGAACGTGGAATGCCTTTCTTTGTCTTGGTGATTTCTGACTCAGTCTGTAGAGAAGTAACCTGGCTGGCCACTACATATGTGGCTTGTGGAGGCAGGCACTCTTGAGGTCTCTCAGAGTGGTGAGAAATGGTTTAGTTGAGAGATAGGTTAACAACCTGGGGCAATAAAATCAGAACCTTTTCTCAGTCTTGAAGGTGTATGCTCAGCAGATGTACAAGTCAATAAATATTTGTTGAGTGCCTATTCTGTTAAGTATAGGTATACTAAAAGCAGTTTTGACATTTACTCCCTATAAAGAGTCTCCAATAGTTCAGGCATGCACAAACATTTTGAGCTTTAAAAGAAAATACCAGGCTAAAATTTTATCCATGTGCAACCATTACAAGGTTTTTTTTTTTTTTTTTTTTTTTGAGGAATTAAGTAATCTTTTCCTGTCATTATTTAATACCAACTATTGTATTGTGTCCAGTCTCTACGGATGACACAGCCTGAGGAGGTGGCATAACACTGAAGCTGAAAAGTAGCCTAAAGATAGAAATCACATCTTTTCTAAGACAACCAGGGTCAACAACCTCAACCCACCCCACTTTCTGCTTAATAAAACCACAGAAGTATCTCAGCAACATATAGTCTATTTGTTATGTGGCTAAGAGGACAATACACATTAAGAGAGATGAACACAGCATTATTAATATTTACGTATGGCATGCTTTGGTTATGCTAAAAATTGAGCCATGCTTACATAGATTACTAGAACACAATCCTTCATGTCGAGAGACAAAGTCTATCAGAATAAGAGAAATGACTGTGTATGCAGAGGCTTCTGTAGTAACAGAAAGAGAAACTCAAATACTGGGAGGAACACAGGAGGCTTTCTTAGCAAAATGATGCAGTTACTGAGTCCAAAAGACACAATCAGGCAGAGACAGGGCATAGAGAACCTCTGGGTACTCTAGCCCTCCTGGTGCTGTTTACAACTGTCTGACTCCCTAACTCTCAGATGATCTCATTGTTACTGTCTTCTCCAGACAACTAATGGGCAATTACTACATGCAGAAAACTATGTGTGCTTTTCTAGATTCAAAGCTGACCCTCATTTTCCAGCAACAAACTTTAGAAGCAAGTAGATGGACGTGGGTTGATGAATGGACAATGGAAAGAAAGGGATGACAGAGGGTAGCAGCATGCAGCCCATACTTCTGAGTGGCGACACCACAGTGCCTTACCCAATCCTCGTTGTGCTGCAAAGGAAGATGGGAAGTTGTTACTTAATCTATGTTGAAAAGGAAGAAGACATTCTTATGCCAATAAAGACATGGATGACCAGTGCAATTTGACCGATGCACTGGAAGGAAGTCAAGGGTAAAATGTGGGTAAAGGGATGGAAAAACAGATTAGAGGGGTTATATCTCCAAGGAAAGCAGAAGGTCCAAGGTCCAATGGAAGAGAAATCCATTGCTCTAAGCATCCTCACCTCTGGCCAATACAGCATCTTTTGTGTTTATTTTTACTATAATTCTATTTATTCTTGTGAATCTCATAGATGTATACAGTGAATTATGATTATATATACCCCTATTCCTCTCTTCTGACTCCTATTTGCTCCCTCTTTGTCTTTTCTTTTGATAACCACTTAAACCAAGTAGTTTTGCCCATATGTGAATGGCTGTGGAGTCAAGCAGTCACCGAGCCTCGAAAATGAACAATTCTTCTTCTCTGAAAAAGCTGTCGACTGCCAATTGCTCCCCAGTAAGGAGTGGGGAGAGCACCTCTGCCACCTTACCAGAATTGTGGCTGCCGCGGTCGTTCATGAGTTTTGTGGTGGTATCCACAACTGTTGTGTGCATTTATGTGTGCAACCGCCATGTCGTGCCGAGAAGACAGCATTTCACAGCACTCCTCCACATTCTCTCGCTCTTCTTTCTCAGCCTTGGTAGGAGTAGGAAGGGTGACAAAGATGTCCCATTTGGGGCTAAGCACTCAAATCTCTTACTCTCAGCACTTTGACCAGTTATTCACGAGACAGTATCTTCATGAAGGACGGATGCTTAGGCCAGAGGACCAGAAACATCATCCACAGGCAATCTAAAACACATATTGGTGAAAATGTTTTATTTTAATGTCTACTTATTTACTTGTGTGTCTTGGAGGGGGTGGGCTGCCTGTGCCATGGTGGCGCAAGTGCGGAAGTTGGAAGACAACTTGTGGGAGTTGTCAAGCTTGAGTACAGGAAGTGGTGGAATCATCTTACTGGACCAGGTGGTAACACTTTGAAGGAGGAAGGTCTGTGAGGATCTGGCCCTTTACAGTGTGACTCACAGCCCCAGTGCTGACTCTGTGGCAGCTAGTGCAGTCTAGAAAACAGGACTGTCACCACAGCAACCCTCCTGCTTTCCCTTTTCTCCAACTACAGGTTACACCCCATGCCTTATACTTACAGGTTACATCCTACGCCCTACACTTACAGGTTGCACCCCACACCCTACACCTACAGGTTACACCCCACACCCTACACCTACAGGTTACACCCCACACCCTACACCTACAGGTTACACCCCACACCCTACACCTACAGGTTACACCCCACACCCTACACCTACAGGTTACACCCCACACCCTACACCTACAGCTTACACCCTATGCCCTACACCTACAGGTTACACCCCACACCTTACACCTACAGGTTACACCCCACACCCTACACCTACAGGTTACACCCCACACCCTACACCTACAGGTTACATCCTACACCCTACACCTACAGGTTACACCCCACGCCCTACACCTACAGGTTACATTCTATGCCCTACACCTACAGGTTACAACCTACACCCTATACCTACAGGTTACACCCCACACCCTACACCTACAGGTTACATCCTACACCCTACACCTACAGGTTACACACCACACCCTACACCTACAGGTTATACCCCACACCCTACACCTACAGGTTATGTCCTACACCCCACACCTACAGGTTACACCCCACACCCTACACCTACAGGTTACACCCCACACCCTACACCCAGGCTCTGCTTAAGTTCTTCCAGAAAACCCACATTCATTTCACAAACTAGATCTGGAAGCTCCATCTGAGCAGCCACCGCATATTCACCATAGTGACTGAAACTCATTCTCGGTCTCTCCCACCAATCTGTGACCCTCTGAAGATAACAGATCTTTTTTTTTTCCATCATGAACTACAGAGGCTGGAAAATATTAGGTATTTCTGAAATCTGTTGAAGGACCAAATCATCGGTTTGTAGATATAAGAAGACTATCGCTTGACACCTCCTCCAGTTACTGACATCTGTGCTTTCTATATCAGTATCCAGTGTCGGGGAGGGGCCTGGGGGACCCCTTTCTGTGTTATGTTTTAATCTGAAAGTTTTTTCTTTTTTAACTGAGAACAGTCTAGTTTTCAAATACCTGTTTTTGTTGGTCTTTCATGACAACTTTTTTAAGCTACAGTCCCCTCATCCAACTAAACGTGAAGCCAGGTGCTGCTGTAAAGGTATTTCATTAATATAATTTACATTTATAATCAATAAACTTTTAGATAAAGGAGCCCTATTAGTTGATTTTTTTTGGTCAGATTGTAACTAAGTATCTGGCAGGAAGCAAACTTAAGGAAGAGAAGTTTATTTTAGCCATGGTTTGGAAGGCCCGGTCCACCATGGCTCTGAAGGCATAGATGACACAGGTCAAGGTGCTGAGAGCCCATAACGGAGACGTCTTACTTCCCAGTGGACCTGGAAACAATAATGAGAAAGAGGAATGGTGGAGCCTTAATGGCATCCTCTCCCCTCCCCATTTTAGTCAGTCTGGGAACTCAGCCCACGGAACAGTGCCACACACCCTCATGGTGGGCTTCCTTACGAGTTATAAGTCTCTGGAAACACGCTCACAGATACAGCTGAAGGTGTGCCTCATTGAGAGCCTAAATGTAAACAAAACAAAACAAAGCACATAACCTTGATTTATCCATTAGAGTTCTAGAAGCAGGGCTGAAGTTATCCTGTAAACAGAAATTCAGTCCTTGATGGCAGGGTCCACCCAAGAGCACCAGTCCATCCTCTAGACAGTCTCCCCTGAAAACCGAGCCTTAACCAGCCAGCCCCACAGTCACGTAAGCCAGTCAAGAGCAGTTTCTCTTAGTACATGTTTTCTACTTGGTCTGTGACACTGACTGGACTTTAATTGGTGTGGTTTAGATATAAAAACGTAGAGGGGGGATTAGGTTTTTTTCACTAGAAAGAAATGTCAGACTTCCACAGTTCTGAATTCAGCATACTCCTCTTTATTCTGGCTGATGTAGTCTGTCAGGCATCTTTTGCCAACCTGGACCAGTTTTAACCTTTGCTAAGTCCAGTGATTCAACTCATCTCTATCATTTATGGATGCGGCAGAAAGGAATAGACCTTCACAGTTATGACTAGTGTTAGATGAGGTCGCATCATTCCCTTGAAGTGACAGTGACTTGGGTTTGAGGTGACAGATGGCCATGATGCTGTAAGATGTTGAAGAGTAAGAACCGTGCTTAGCTCCAGATTCCAGGGCGACCCCGGCCTTCTCCAGAATTAGACGAGCTCTAGTTGGTATACTTAGTTTTGGTTGACCAGATGATGATGATGAAAGAAAAGAGACTAACTTCTGATTGGGGTGGAGGTGCAGCATCCACCGGGCACTGTGATTCCCAAGCCACGCATGCAAACCTTTCACTTGGACATCTTGAAATCTCAATTGTTCCTGTCAGTTCCCAGGCACAGCCCTTCCTCAGGTCTCATTATTAACTCTGCCACTCATAATTCCTTCTGTTGCTTAAAAGGTATCTCTGGGGGCTGGAAAGATAGCTCAGTGGCTAAGAGCACCACCTGCTCTTCCAAAGGTCCTGAGTTCTATTCCCAGCAACCACATGGTGGCTCACAACAATCTATAATGTAACCCTCTTCTGGCTTGCAGGTAAACAGGCAGACAACACTGTATACATAATAATAAAATAAATCTTTTTTTTAAGAAGGTATCTCTGTATATGTGTGCAAAGGTCCATTTCTTCAGCTCTTTGGACTTTTAAATGAGTCTAGTTTAAGTTTTGACATAACTGTGCTCCTTTCCAACCACTTTTGTATTTCTTAGATGTGCAGTCCGAGGTATTTGTAAGACACTTCAAAGTCATGACCAAATGCAGAAAGTTTATCAAACATTAAAGATAAAGTAGTCGACAGAGGCCTAAATGGCCTGGCTTTGGCCTATAAATAGAGCTGGCGCGTTCTCTCTCTCTCTCTCTCTCTCTCTCTCTCTCTCTCTCTCTCTCTCTCTCTCTCTCTCTCTCTCGTCTTTATTTTATGTGTCTGAGTGTTTTGCCTGCATACACAGATTATACTGCATCCATCCCTAGTTCAGATCACCTGAACTTGTAGACAGCATTGAACTGTGATGTGGCTGCTGAGAACTGAACCCAGGTCCTCTATAAGAACAGCAAGTGGTCAGTAGCTGGATGAGAATTGGTTTCTTTCTCATCTAAGGGTTACTTGTGACCATTTCTAGGGGATGGAACTTCTCTTGTGGCTTCTTCTGCTCCCTTGAAGTTCCTTCTTCTTGTGGACAATAAACTATAAATAGCAAGGGCCACTTGGGTCTCTGAATGATCAGAGCTGAGTCTTTTGGAAGACAAGGAGAGGGGAGGTCTGTGGGAGTCTCTGGTGGCTCTCATGTACGTGCCACTACTGTTTTGAGGTGACTGCAGAGTGAGAGCCACAACCTGGATCAGAGCTTCTCTACTCTGTTGGCTACCTGTTGGAACCAGGAGGACAGAGCACAGTCTTTGAAAGGCTCTCAGAGGCCAGGACCAAAAAATAACTCCCTCATAGCAGTAAGAGATGCGGGACATGGAAGGGCTAGCAGCTCACATTCATCAAGGTCCTCAACTTTCTCACCCAGCTCTCACTCTTCCACTGAAATGATGCTCAGAAGGCATTACATATGGGCAGCCTCTAGGTTTTCCCCTCAGGATTCTCAACTGAATTTGGTACCATTTCTATTGAAAGCCCCAAGTCCCTGTAACTCTAGTCCTTTCTGATATTTTAATATGAGTCCCTACCAATCCTGACCCTGAAAGCCAGAAAGCAGCTGTTTCTCACCACAGGACAGAAAGGCAGGCAGACTTCACCCTTGTGACAGCACCACCTGAGGACCTGTTAATCTGGACTTTGCATCCACAGATTGTCAGGACTCCCTGCAGATACATATAGGTCACTGGCTGCTCAACATCTCAGGAATGCTGGTGATCTGAACTTAGGGTCCCTGAGTATCCCCCCAATACTGCAATTCTCCTAGAGTTAGAAGGAAAATCTTACGAATGTCAGCTCAATTATGAAGGCTGTCACAGCTTAATTATTAACTCAATGGTAGAATATTTGAGCATTTGTCAAGCGTAAAGCAACCTTAAAATGAAAGAATACAGTAACACGGTGCTATTTTCCCATCTGAAGCATATGTTTCAGGGGTACTGAGAACACTCACAGTGTGGTGTATCTGCCACCACTCTCCATTTCCAGAACTTTTTATCGTCTCAAACAGAAGCTCTGTACCCATTTGTTAGTCCTTATTCCAAAACTCAGCATACTCTGAGCTCTGTCTCTGAATTTTTCTCTTCTGGGTTTCTAATAAAAAAAAGGAACAATAACTGTTCTTTCTAATGAGGCTTATTTTACTTAGCATAATGTTATTTGTAGTTTATGTAACAGTATATGATAGAATTATGTTTCTACCCTCCTTTTGGTTGTGCACTCATTTATTCACAGACATTGAGTTTGGTTAAATTTGTTAGAGAAAAAAATCTGTTTTTGTGGATGTTACTGTTTTCTTCTGGTCCAAATCCTGTCATTATTCAGCACCAAAATCAAATCTACAAGTTCACAAAAACACTTGATGGTCAGTGTAGTTGTCGGTAGTTTCTCTTTTTAACATATTCAAATGACAGCACAGAATGCATAAACCAACAGTTTTCCTTGTCTACTATTTCTTTATGTCTAACCACCTTGTCTTTATAATCTATTTTTTTTAATGTTAACATAAGTAACTTGTATTTGTTTAATTTGTATTGCTGTGAGAAAAAAACAAAATAACCCTGCCTGATAGTTTCAGAAAGGAACATTCTGTCCTGGTGGGAAAGCCATGCCTGCAGGAGAATGAGGCTGGCCTTTTCCACTGCGTTGGCAGTCCAGAAACAACAACAACAAAACAGGAAGTGAGGCAAGGTTATAAATTCTCAGAGCCCCACCTCCCAGTCATACACTTCCTTCAGGAAGGCCCCGCCTTCTAAAAGTATGGTAACCTCTGCAGACAGTTCTACCAGCTGGGGACCAGCTGTTCAATACATGAGCCCTATGAGGGATATTTCGCAATTAAGCCACAATATGAATTATACTGTATTAGTTAGTTTTCCCATTGTTGTGACAAAATACTTCCAGAAGACCTTACAGAAAGAAGAGCTTCTTTTCACTCACAGGTTGATGTGCAGTCCATCATGGGCAGGGAGTCACGCAGCAGGAGCTCAAGTCAGTGGTCTTACTGCAATTACAGCTAGGAAGCACACAGAGAGAGAGCTGGTGCTCAACTTATTTTGTTGTTGTTGTTTGGTTGGTTGGTTTGGTTTAGTCCAGGACTCCAACTCATCGAATAAATGGTGCTGTCAAAATTTTGGGTGGGTCTTACCATCTCAAGTAATTTACTATAGAAACATCCAACAAATGCTTAGAAGTTTGTTTCTAAGATGCCTCTTAATGCAGTAAAGTTGAAAATTATGATTAACCACAACTCCATCCCTTGTGAGTTTGGCACTCAAGCTCATCACTTGCAAATTGTCATCAGAATGACCCATTAAGCTCTGATTACAGCACTGGAGGGCTTTTCTAGCTCAGAGTTCCAAAAACTTCCTATGTTCCTCCCACAAATAAGCTCCAAAACCCTAACAAGTACACGGTCAGGTTTGTCATAGCTATGTCCCTGGCTTTGATATGAAAATTCTGTTAATTAGCTACTTTTTCTCATTACTGTAACAAAAATATTTGACAAAAGCAAGTTAAGGAAGGAAGGGAGAAAGGAAGGAAGGAAGTCAGGCCAGGAGGCTCCATTTCCTGTCATAGTTCCAGGATACAGTCTGTCACCAAGGAAATCATAGAGGTGGAAAGCAACTGGTTGCATTGCGTCTGAGACCAGACAGAGATGGTTACGGTGTTCATTTTACCCCCTTCTCTTGATACAGTCTGGAACACTAGGCCATGGGATGCTGCCCCGCACAGTTAGGGTGAGGAAGAGATGAGTAAAGGAAGAGAGATGAGGTATGCCATGTCTCAGAAGAGATGTGTGCACTCAGGGTCTGAGAGTGGTAAGAGGAAACTGTAACAGCTGTAGCAATGCAGAAGGAACCATTTTTGAGAACTTATTTTAAAAATGAGTACAGTTAGGACTTATTTTGATGAAGTAAAAATTAAAACTCAGTAGGTTAACAGTTTACATTAAGCGTACGCTGTTATATAAAAATAACAGAGAAAAAATATACAGTTATATTGTTATTGTTGTTACTTATTTGTTTATTTTGTTTGCCAAAAAGATAGAGAAAGAAGGTGTGTAGCTGGGGGTGTGAGGAGAATCTGAGAAGAGTTGGTAGAGGGGAAACTGTGATCAGAACATACTGTATAAAAATCATTTTCAGTAAAAATAAAATAAAATAACCCTTACATGCTCTGGGATCATGAAAATATAATTCTCTACTTATAAATGCGTTTCTGCTCTGTATTTTGCCTTGAGATGTGAAGTCACCTAAAATATATTCTATAATCTGTGGCTTAATATTCTGCTTTATCTCCCTCCGCATTGGAGATTCCAATTGGCTATGCACCGCTGACCGAAAAGAGAATCTACTGTTTTGCAAAAACCGGTGTGTTTTTATTTGGATCTGATTCTACTTCACGTTTTTGTCTCATTGGTCCAGTTGGTTATTTTGTGCCACACCCACACTATGTTATTTATTGTTGCTATATACCAATTCTTATATATGCTAGAAAAATATTCCAGTACTTTCTAATGGTTCTCCTAAATTTTTACATGGCCATATAGATTGTGTCTACTTCTTACAAGAGTATCTGAGTGATATAATACTGTATTAAATCTGTGGGTCAATCTGGGGGGACCTGATTTGTACAATATTGAATTTTCTAGTTTATGAATCTGTTTTGGCTCTTTTAAAAAATTGCTTTCATGATTATTTCGTTGATACATATGCTTGATTGTATTGTCCTCAGATATTCAATATTTGAATCTATTGCAAATATTTCCTTTAAGTTACATTTTCAAAAATGTATTGTATTGTTCTTTTGTGGTACTGGAGATTGAACATGGGGTATTTGTGCATGTTAAGCAGGTCCTCCCACCACTGAACTATACCAGTCTTATATCTTTTTACACATTTACTTTGAGGGCTGAGTGGTTGTTCAGTCAGTGAGGTACTTGCTGTCCCAACATGAAGACCTGAGTTCAATCCACCCAAAACCCACATTTTTTTAAAAAAGCCGCAGGCGGTCTGTGTATGTGCTCTGATGTGAGAGGGCAGTTAAACAGTGTCCATTTAACAAAACAATGGTAGTCGGTTCTTCCCTCTGACCTATCCGAAGGTGTTCTTAGACAGTTACCAGTGCCAAACAAGTAATCTTGTGGAGCAGGCCTTAAATCCAAGTGCAGACTAACTAGTTACTCCCTTACCTTTCATGCCATTATTGCACTAATGGACATATCTTTGTCAGGCTGGTTGTTGCTGTAGCCTGAATATTTCACAGCCGGCTAAGACTGATGGTTTCTCTTCTATATCAGCAGCCTGCATTGCACTTTCTGGTACTGTGACAGCTGGCCTGTAGGGATAAAGCTTCCAGGTCAGGATCAGCTTGTGTCCTCCCTGTCCTGGGATTCAAGCACTGGGCTTTCAAGCAGTTCAGCAATGAGGCTTTACCTTCAAGTGCTGGTTGGTGACCAAGAGAAATTGCAGTAGCTTGTATTGTTTAGGGGGCTTCTATAGTAGCCTCTGACCAACAACTGTAAGACAGGAAATCTACACCAGACACAGGGCTTTTGTTTGACAGTCCATAGCATCTCTCTCTCTCTCTCTCTCTTTCTTTCTCTCTCTCTCTCATATATATATATATATGTGTGTGTGTGTGTGTGTGTGTGTGTGTGTGTGTGTGTGTGTATGAGATTTTATAATGTGTGTGTTTGTGCACTTGTGCACCCACACATATGTGTGCGCTTAAGAATCTTATAGAGGGGGGTATCCAGAATTAAGATCAACAATCAACAATTAGGACTTCATGAGTTAAAAACCTTTCTACAGCAAAGGGACCATCTATCATTGAAGATGCAGCCTGTGGAATGGAAGTTTCTTTTTACTAGTATGACAAAAACTTCACGTCTGGAGTATACAAAAGTAATCAAAAAAGCTAATCACCACTGGGCGGTGGTGGCGTACATCTTTAATCCCAGCACTTGGGGGGCAGAGGCAGGTGATTCTCTGGCTCAAAGGCAGCATGGTCTACAGAGTGAGTTCCAAGACAGCCAAGGATACACAGAAAGACCCTGTTGTGAAAAACAATACAAAAACAAAAACAAAGAAAAAAAAGAAACAAAAAACTAAACACCAAGGAAATTAACAAACAAATTTAATGCCTAAGAAATATTGTACAACACCCTTGGCTACTTAGGCGATAGAAATGAAAACTTCTTTGCTATTATCTGTTTTCACAGTCAGAGTGGCTAAAATTAAGAAAACAAACAACCAATGCTGGCAAGGATGTGGGGCAAGAGGACACTTATTCATTGTCACTGGTGGTGATAACTGGGACAGGCAATGTGGCAACTAGTATTCTGATTAAAAACAAACAAACAAACAAGCCATAAGATGAGAACTACCATTTGACCTAGCAACCACTTATGTACATATTACTAAAGGATTCTATATCTGACTTCAGAGATACTTGTTCATCTGTGTTCATCGCTGCTCTGGTTATAATAACTGGGAAATGAGAACAACCGAGACGGTTGACAACTGATACATGGATAATAAAAATGTGATATGTGCACACAATGGGATTTTATTCAGCTGTAAAGAAAATGCAATTATAAAACATGCTGGTAAATGGATGGAATTGGAAGTACTTGTTCTGAGATCTGCTGTCTCTTATGTGGATTCCAGATGTGAACCTTTAGATGTGTGTCTTTAAGTTGGAGAGCCTACCAAAGCCAGGAAGAAACCTTAGGGGCATGTCAGGAGATGGGGATAGGAGAACATGGTGGCACCAGAAGAGAAAGTGGAATAATGGGTGGCAAAGTTTATGTGGGAGAAGGAGGAAAAGACAAAGAAGAGGTAACTGGAGAGTAACTAACACTAAACATCTTTGGAAATGCCCTTGGGTATTTAAAACTGTTCTTTCCTCTCTGTCTTTGAGAATATTTATACACAGTTAAAACCCCAGCGCTGGGCCATCTCATAGTAGATCCCTATTAATTACTATTACCTTTACATTGATTGTTAATTCCTTTAATCACATTTTCCTACTTTGTTTCCTATCTAATCATTTACTTTATAATCAAAATCTTGGGTGGCATGCTCTAAAAATGTTTCCCTTTACTGTGCATCCACTCGAGGGACCCTGAGCTTATGATTGCCCCAAGATGACCAGATTAATGTTTTCTTCTTGAAATCTTCTTACCCTGTATTGTACGGACTACAAAGTGTTCTTAAGTGACAGGTTTATAAAAGCAAATCTACCCACAGAACAGGCGCTACTTTGAAAGAGCCTCCTAAAGATGAAACATTCAGGTCTTATTCAGAACTAAGTAGAAAGCCCGAGGGACTTCAAGATACTACCCAAATGTGAATTCTTCAAAATTCTTTTTCTTTTGCAGTTCTGTTCTGCTGTATTGAGGGTGAAACCCAGTGCCTCGCGAATGGTGACTACATAGGTCTACCATTGAGCTATGTCTCAAATGCCTTCCAAGTCTGTTTAAAGTATTTTTATGAATTATTTATACAAAAATAGGCTATTTATTCATATAAATGACATGAAAGCAGATGGAAGACTAGGGCAAAGGACCTAACGGGGAGGTGAGAGTGGCTAAAAGGAGAGAAGGGGGTTGAAGTGAGCATGGCCAAAGAGTGTCAATGACCGGAAGGGAACTGATTATATTAAAGTCAGATCTAGTCACATTAAATAGGTGCCAATAAAATACTCTAAAATTTAAATACAGAAAAGTTTGTGAAGCATTTCACGTGTAAATATTATGTTATGGAATTTATACTTTCTTATTTTGTACTTCTGACATAAGCCTTAAATATATTTAAAAGGCAAGAACTCCTTAAAACATTTTACACACTGTGATTATAAGCACAGTTTTCCGATTTTTTTTTCCCAAATATCATCAACTCTAGGTGAATAGGCTAACTTTTCTCTCTAACTAAATTATATAGCCTGAAAACTGGCCAACTCTTTTTTTTTTTTTTTTGCCTTTTACTTTACTAATAAAAATGCTTCTGAAAGCCACCATGAACTATAAGTATAAATACACTTGCGTCTAATCCTTTAAGAGTGGTGTTCATGTGAAATACAGCTTCAGATATTTTCTTAGCCAAAATGGCACTATGGTGGTTTAAAAATTAAATAAGAAATTTTAAAGGTGGTTGGGTGCATTTTAATTCTTAAGTTATGAGCCACAGTAATCTCATCTGGGAAGTAAACTTTCACTTGATATTCAAAAGGAGTGAGCTTTCATGTGCTTCTCAAATATCCTTTTGTTCATCTCCCTTGTCATATCCCATAATTCAGTTATCACAATGCACCCTTAATTCATTGTTTGAAACCTATACTTAATTTTATACACTTAAAACAACCTCATGTTTTCTTTTCCATTCAGCAAATATCAATTTCACCATTTCTGGTTTCTATCAAGGGGTGAGGTCAGATAGGAAAAAAATGAGGTTAGATCTGTGTCTTCTTCCAAAGGGGGGGGGGAACTGCCTTTGTTTATCTGAGGGAGCTTTCTCTTTCTTTAAGCATTATTCTCCTAAAAGAAGCAGACACAGAAAGGAGGAAAGGGGTGGGTGAGGAAAGAGATTTGAGGAGTGGTTTACAGACAATGAAATCACCCATATCATCCATTGTCAATGTGATTCTGACAGACATACAGTCCAGTAGGCAGCACTTACAGTCACACTGAGATGTGGCCCTCAACCCATAAGTCCCCTCATGTGCTGCTGTCCAGCCCTTCCCTGTGAGACATGGCCCTCAACCCAAATTCCCCTTATGTGCTGTTGTCCAGCCTTTCTCTGAGCCTTCACCTTACCAACAACCACTGATTTGTTTTTGTTCTTTTAACTTTGCATTTGCCAAAATGTCATCTAAGTTTATGGTCTTTGAGCTTCTTCTACTTGTCATAGCACATTCGAGATGTATTTGTGGGGCACATGTATCTATAGTTCATTTTATTTTGTTGCTGAAAAATATTCCATTGCACCAAGTTACTGTCATATTTGCTTATTCATTAGCTAACTGGTTAATGCTTTCAAATTTTCAGTTTATAAAAATCACGGATATAGATATTATAATCATCTATATCTATGTGTTATGTATATATGTGTGTATGTTTGTACATATTTTTTACTTCTCAGATATATATGTGTATATATATATTTGAGAAATATACATACATGTATATATGAGTGATATGTAATTTGTGCCAAAGTTTTTTCTAAGACTATGTACTTTTCACACATTCATCCACAGTTATGAGTTTAGCTGCTCTTCATTCTTTTTCAAATTTACACTTAATATTTATGCATTATGCATAAAATGGGTCAGCAAAATAACTCGATACATGTATGTGATATGCTCTGCTTAGTCCTTTGTTCTTGTCCTTTCTGCAGCTCAGTGACAGACTCTCTTATCGTAGGCTGCATTCAATAGCTGGTAGTGGTGTTCAGCACCTTTTGAGAACACGTGCTTCACCATTAGATGAAATCTTTGTTCAAAGATCTTTTCCTTCTCACTAACCAAATTCTTATTCACATGCCGGGATTTCGATAGGCAAAGGAGTGCCAATAATTCATGAAAAAAAGTAATAAACTAGAACACCCGCTTCTAAGTCCTAGGCATTGTCTCCTGTTGCCTCTGGTACTTTTGTTTGTCTTGTGAATGAAACCTGCAGCAGCCTGCACTGGACTTTGTGCAAGAGGTCTGCACAGCATCGAGATTCATAATGCCAGGAGCGACCTGCTCTGTCTGGGGTGGAGATTCTGCTTAGGAGTAAGTAGCAAAGTGCACAGAGGTGAGGGTGGAAAAAACAATGCTCGGATGTAGAGCTCATGGGTCCAAAAACACCGGGTATTTTCAGGAATACTTGCAGAGATGCTTGTATTGTATTGTAATATATTGTAAGACTGTGGCATGGGCATGTGGTGTGTAAAGGGTGTGTGGGGTAGCACAGTCCTCACGCAAGGAGCTTTATCACATGGTTAAAGGGTTTGGATTTCATTCTGCTGAATATACTGAACCCTAATGGTGTGCTAATCAGGAAAAAGAAAAATCACACGTATATTTTAGAAACAACCTTTTATGTTCATTCTTACGTGTCTTGATGTCTGTCAAGTTGATCTGACAGGGAAAAGAGATGGGTTTAAGACAGAAGGTATGAGGTTTTAAGAATCGGCTGGTCTAAAATTAGCTCACGGTCATTTTATTGTGTATGCTATAATGAGCCTTTTTAAAATTCCAGATACAGTCTGGAAACCAGACCTCTTTAGACATGGCTTGGGTGAGAAAATGGTTACCTATTCCAAAGATGATTTGGACTTTGAAAAAAAAAACATACACACAGTAGCAGAGTTCCCAGCCATGGGTCTTTGTAGACCAGCCAGAGCAAAACTTAACATTTGGAAATTACTCAAATTCCATCTATGCGAGCCACGGGTAGTTGAGAAGTTTCTTCACATGTCACTACTAGAAGAAAGAATGAGGGACTCTAAAATGAACAAAGTAACGGGCTATAGGGAAGTGCCTGGAATGGGCATGGGAGACACGTGCTACCCCATCAACTGTGTTTATTTTCAGAGCCTATGCTGTTCAGCCAGGGCGGAGGCACTGGGAGAAGCACGGGAGGGGTCAGACTGGAGCTTGCAAGCTGAAACTTGGGCTAATCTGGTGGTGGAGTGACATCTATAACATGGCAGTGTCTACCTGAACCAGTTAGCCAAAAGCAGCTCTGTCGTGCGAGTTAATTAAGCTAAAAGCCTCCTCACCCACACGCGGAAAAGCAACCCCACATGTCCTGCATTCCCTTGGGGTTTCCAGAGCCGTCGCAGGGTGTGCGGTGTGGGAGAGCACAGAGGACCTAAAGCACCTGCTTGCAAATTCTAGCCCAGTCACCAAGGAACTTGACATTAAACCTGGGTCTCCTTAGCTGTACGGTAGAAGTGTGAGTGCTTACCAATGTGGCCACCAGGAAGGACCCGATGAGAGGAAGGCATGCTTGTGGAAGGTTAGTCAGATGTTAACTGTAGCGCTGACCAATGAAGACAGGCACCTGTGGAGATGTACTGTTTGCTATACAATAGCCACAAGGGACTGAGCTGTGACTTGTCCAGGATGAGATGGGCTGCCGGAGCCGATACAGATGAAGGCAATTACAGCTTGTTCATATGGCAGAAGCCCATATGAACTCACAGATACTGAGGGCCTGCATGGGTTTGTACCAGGCCATGTATATACGGAGTGTGTGTGCATGTGTGTATATACATGTGTGTGTGTATATACATATATATGTGGATATATAGATTCTACCTTAGTGTTTTCATGGGATTCCTGAGTGTGTGAATGAGTGATGTGTGTGTATATACATATGCATAATATATATGTGTGTGTGTGTATACATGAGCATTAATGAGTAATATATATTTATATGTGTGTGTACATATATATGTGTGTGTATACACGAGTGTGCATGAGTGATATATATGTGTGTGTGTATGTGTGTGTGTGTGTATACATGAGTGTGTGAATGAGTGGGCCTCTGATTCTTATGCCTTCTCTTGGGCTCTTTTTCTTCTATTTATTGTTATGTCGAACTCCAATGTAATAGCTTCAGTTTTAACTTATTTTATTTTATTTTACTGTATTTAATATTATCACTTAGAAACCTGAGAGGCAGAAGGGAATGGATCTGGGTGGGGGGTAGGGAGGGAGGAACTGGGAGGAGCAGAAGAAAAACCATAGTCTTCACAGTTCAGAACACTTAATGTTCTTGCAGAGGGCTGCAGTTCAGCTCCTAGCACCTATACCAGGTGGTTCACAGTCATGTGTGACTCTAGTTCCACAGTACCCAACACTTCTTCTAGCCTCCCTGGGTACCCACTATGCACATGGTGAGCATGTATATTTGAAGGCACATGCCAGCAAGTGCACACACATGTATGCATGCATGCAAACACACACAGAGTGAGTAAATACATCTTTTTTTTAAAGACAGGGTTTCTCTGTGTAGCCTTGGCTGTCCTGGACTCAATTTATAGACCAGACTGGCCTCAAACTTACAGAGATCTGCCTGCCTCTGTCTCCCACCACCACCACAACCCTGCCCTGCGTACTGGTATTAAAGGTGTGCACAACCACTCCCCTGCCTGAGTAAATAAATCTTTTAAGGAATGCTTTTTTAAAAGTCTTTGGCTCTTCCTCTTCCTTTTCCTGTTCTCTCTCTCTCTCTCTCTCTCTCTCTCTCTCTCTCTCTCTCTCTCTCTCTCTCTGGGGTGCCCCTCCCCCTTTTCCTTCTCTCCCCGTGCTCATTTAATAAGCCTCAGATAACATTTTAAAACAAAGTCTTTGAACCCAGGCCTGGTGTCATGGGCCTGTGACTGCAGCCATTCTGTAGACTGAAGCAGGAAGATGACAGGGCCAGGCTTGGCCGGGCTACAGAATGAATTCTAAGCCAGCCTGGGACACTTTGCGAGAGCCTGGTTTGGTCTGGGGATGTGGCTAGGCTCAATCCCCAGCACTGAACATAACAGTAACAACAAAAGAATGGGTGAGATGGCTTAGTATCACTGCATGAGACAGCCCCAACCATATGAAGGCAGGTAAGAGCAGACAGAACAGCAGGAAACTGATCTCAATGTTCTTTCTTTGCTGTAGACAGGCAAGGCTGCCTTGGAGTATTTCAGTGTTGCCCACTTCAGTGCTGCCTATTGACCTAGATAAAGGGTCATCTTTCAGAGCACCCTATTATTTGAGCCTGTAAAGATGTGATGCTTCTCAGGCCAAGGTCATAGGTTTGTCCCCTACGTGGGTCGCTTCACTTAGCTCTGGTCCATGCCTCAGACTTGCCCTCTGCAACCTCAGCTGGCCACCTTGCAAATACCCTTTGGATCACTCTGCAGACAGAGCAGGAGCATGTGATGGGAACAGGGCACATCTGTCACTACTAGGGCAGCAGCTGAAAACACACCCTCCACTATCAGTGAGGACTCTTAGCATAGCCCTTTATACAGGGGCCCAATTCAAGGCATCCTTTGCTAGCACATGCAGACCTGAGCTCGTGGACCACCACAAAGTTAATAGAGGAACGACTCTGGACACCATAGCTTCTGGACAGAGCAGAACACAGGCACCATTCATGGGGCTTCAGACTTTTCTAAAGATAGTACTGCCAGTGAACACACTGGGCCGCCTGGTATGGCCTATAGTGATTGTTTAGACTTGGAAATGCGGGCACCTATCTCTTGAGTGACCTGTCTGCTGGCGATATTTACATCCACGTGCATGCATGAAGGTGGTGTGTTTTAGTTCTAGGCTGAAGCTCAGCCCTATGCTCTTCTCTGAAGCGCTGCTGACAGAAAGGCTGGTCTGGAGTCTCCAGCTATACAAATAAATACTGGAGCAAGGCCTGACAGGAAGACCCTCACTACCCAATCTCTTCCAGATGGCAGTGATGGATGGCTGTATGTTTATATTTACTTGGTTTCCCAGGTGACTGATGTCCTGGTTTCCACTGGTCATGCCTTGATGAGCATTTCTTGACGATGTGAACTGCCTTCTCCAGCTGCCCAGCTCTTAGCCCCCCGTATATCCCACACTCAACATTGTCAAGAGGACATTGTGCTTCTTGGGTGTCTAGTTAACTCTTCACTTGCCAGTCATTCTCTAATCTTCTCCTTATAAATGTCCAGGAGCAGCAAATCAAAAATAAAGTGTGGATCACTGAAAATAAATTCTTGATAGGCAGAATACTGTCTCCCTCCCCTAAGATTTCTGCACCTTAATCTGAGAGTCAGTCGGTAGCATGTTACCTTCCATACTGAAGGAGAATTGAGATTGCAGATAGAGTCAAAGCTGTCAATCACCAGACTCTATAAAAAGGAGATTATGTTGGTCCTTAAAGGTGAAATGGGGAGAAGGCATGAGACATGGCTTGCTGAGTAAAGGGGCTTGCTGAGCCTGAGTCCAATCCCCAGAATCTATATAAGATGCTGATGGAGTAGCACATGAGTGCGACAGCAAAAGCAAGATAGGCCTTGCCTCAAAGACAAGGTGGAAAGATCAAGACCGATTCCCATATTTGCACTGTGGTGTGTACTGGCACACACATGCGCACAAGCACAATATTAAAGAGAGAGGCTGATACAAATAAAGACCAGAGCTGTGATCCGTGGAGGAAGTCATGACCTCCAGAACTGAAGTTCATGATAATTCATTATTGGTGATAGAAAATGAGCACAGACCTACACAGGGTGAACATGGGCGTGGCCTCAAGACTGGTCTCTCTTGTAAAATGTGGCCTGCCAGAATCATCGTTTCCCTGGGCTGCCACAGGTGGGAATACTCAGACGGATTCTCACGAAGTTGAGGAAAGTGAAGAAATATTTAATTTTTCACTAACCCCTTCTGATTCTGAGTAGAGAGAAAAAGTAGTTCATGCTTTGGTATCTAGGGAACACTGGCTCAAATCTTAGCTCCGTCGTTGAGTGCTTGCCTCCCTGCATGAGTTGTTAGCCTAATAGATGATCTGTTTTTAACGGGAGTGTTCACTTATTTCATAGTGTTGTTATAAAGACCAAATAATATGTGTACTGTACATGTCACATGGCCTAGATCCATTAAATGACGTTCCTTTCTAGCTTCTTTATAATTTCTTCTCAGATCTCCGCTGCCCTCCCCATTCCTACAGTCCAGGACTGAGTTAGTTTATCGGTATCTCTTGCCGTTACTGTTTCTGACAGAGGCTAAGGGCTAACTCAAGATTTTCATCTTGATCCACAGCCTCAGAATTTTTCTTCCTAAAAGAGATGCTCTGATAACATCTCTCCTGCTACAAAACCTCCTGCTGCCATCTCTTGCCTAAGGGCTCTCAAGGCCTTTGAAGGGTATGCATCCTTCACAACACCTAACCTAGGTTCCCTTCTCATCCAGCTTTTGTTCATTTATTTCCTCTTTCAAGCCCTTATTTTTCTATCTCTGTAAGCCCCCTCTCTTCTCCTTCATCTAGAAAGTTCTTTTATCTTTTCCAGTTCATTTCCCTTGATGTCGCTTTTGTAAAGCAGATGCTGAACCTCCCAAGCAGTTAAGCAATTCCTCCACTGTCCTTGCCATGTGATGTGCATTCAGAACAAAAGATGGAAGCTGCATGGGCCTTTGTTTATGATGCTTGTATACCTGTCTCTCCTCTATATGTGAAGAGGTTTGGTTTTTTAAAAAATTTGTATGACAGAAATGTTAGATTTTGTTACTTCATTCTCCATCCCAAGAATATACACTTGATATAAAATATACTTGATATTTGTTTGTACTGGCATAAAGAAACTAATTTAAAAACATTATGCTCTAAACTTGTTGCCAAGAAATTTCAACGTTCTTTTCAGCTCCTGGGGTAGAGAACCCCAGGATGGCCCTTCTGTGATGTTAAATATTTGGTGACTCTTCTAACATAGTTGAGTTATTGAATAGCTTCATATTTGTCTTGTAAGGATTCAAGGATATTAATGTGGTTAAAATTCTTAAAGGCTGGGCTCTCACCAAATAGGACTCAGGCCAAACCCATTCACCAGCCCAGATGGGCATGCCCCAAAAGCTGACATTTTTTCCTTATTTTTTTCTTTCAGTAAAGTATTTACCTTCTTGCTTAAGAGATAGGTAGGTAGATATGTAGACAGATGATACATGCATACATGCACACATACGTGTATGCATATATACTCATGCATACATATAATGTATCATTAGCTCTGCTATGGAGCAAACTGACTAACAAATTCTATTTGGGGAAGAAATATTCTAATCCTGTTCAAAGAGTGAAAGCCAATTTTCAGCATTTTCAGAAGTTTAAAGACAATGAATGAACAGCTTATGATTCTTTCCCAGTGAGCACGCATGTCATAAATTCTCTTGGAAGTTTACTAAATAAGTTATTTTAATATTTTTTGCTTAAAAAAACTTTGTCTTATAACACAGAAACCACTTTATCCTCCTTTCTCTTCCCCTCTTCATAACATGATGATATCTGTGTCACATATTCAGCATGTTCTTTTTCCCTCAGAAACATTTCCATGTGTCATTATCAATGGAATGGCAATACAAAATTAGTACTGTCCTTTTATGTTTTGGCAAGATGACAAATGCGATGGAAGCTTTGGTTGACTCTAGATTTACTGCCCCTCCCTTTGGTATTCCACAATGAGGATTTTAAAAACAATATGTTTTATTTATATAGTGCTCTTCACTTTTTCCACAGCATTTGAGAGACAAATCCAAGGCTGAGATTCAAACGTGAAAATGACCTTCCGTGTAAAACAGGATTGTTTGAGAGCCGTGGAGAACTGACAGTCTAAAAGAAGTCTTACTGGAAAATGCTTCTTCTATGTGTGGTGCCAAAGGAGATCCTGTCTTGGCTCCTGAGAACTAGTAAGGCCAAGGAGGCCAGACAGCCTTAATTGAAGATCCCTTAACTTAATTGAGATTGGGTTTCAATTTTGGTCTTGGGAAAAGCCATATCTCTCTAACCATCTCCCTTGTCGCTGTGGAAATCTCACTTCGGCTGCTGGTTGAGAATAAAGGTCCCGTACCAAGCGGGCCCGTGCTTCTGATCCATTCTATATGGTTTAAAAGAGAGTCCTGCTCACTCCTGGGGTCCTTTGCTCACTCCTGGGGTCCTGCTCACTCCTGAGGTTCTTCCATGCATTGCTGATGTGTCACCAAGGACAACTGAAACAATGATCTTCCTCTGGAGACTTGAGTGTCAGCTCACACTGTCACATTCCACGGTGGGCTTGCTACATCCAGACTGCCTCAGGGTTAGAAACACCAGATAGCCACTCCTGCTCTTCTCCCAGTTTCTGCAGGGAGGCACACATGATGATGAGAACTCCTTCACAGAACACTAAGTGCCTGTCTGGGGTGATCTTGCATCTTGGCTGTTACTTTGATGACATTAAGCCCACTGTGGTCTTGGTTGGCTACTTCAGTGATGAAGCAACATCATGCAGTTAAAAGGAGCCTTAAAAGATAATTCAGTTCAGGGACAAAGCATAGGAAAACTCCCTATGCAGTTTGTAAAGAAAATCTGAATCATGGACTTGTCAACCATTAGGCAGTGGGTCAACTGTAGAGAAAACACTAGAATATAGCATTGGAAAGGCAACATCATGCAGAATTAGTAAGGAAACAACACAGGAACCAGTGGTTTAGAATAAGTTACCCCAAAATAACTCTCACAGAGACAACAGGGCTGTGACTCACTCCACTCTTGGTTCTCCCTCGCCTCATTCTTCTTCTCCGTCTTCTCTGTCTCTTCGTCTCTTCTTCTCTTCCTCTTCTTCGTCTTCTTTCTTCTCTTCTTCTTCTTCTTCTCTTCGTCTTCTTCTTCTTTTTCTTCTCCTCCTCCTCCTCCTCCTTCTCCTCTTCCTCCTCCTCCTCTTCCTCCTCCTCCTCTTTTTCTTCTCCTCCTTCTCCTCTTCTTCTTCCTCTCTCTCTTTTTCTCTCTCTCTGTCTCTCTCTCTCACTCTCTCTCGCTCTCTGCTTCTCTTTCTGTGTCTCTGTCTCTGTTTCTGTCTCTCTCACATACACACACACACACACACCTTGTAATCACACCATACTTCAGTCCATTTCTTATATATGACATATTAATCTTTCCTTTTTGTTGATAGGACATAGTAGTTTCACAAAGAACATGAACCGTGTGTTAATGAATTCCCTAACTTTAGGCTGCATGCAGTGTTGCTGTGGATGGTCTTGATCAGGAGGCTAGAAGGGAATTTCTGAGTAAATAGGTATGTGTTTACATTTTTGGTAGAGTCTTGCCAGATTACCTTCTTCTTTCAGTGCAGTCTCTCACCCAACAGTGTGAGATGCTTTCCCTGCACCTGTAGCATCACTAGATATTATGATTTACTTCACACACTACCATCTGATTTGACCTTCACCAGGCTCTGATGACTATGGCTCTTCTAACCTAGCACTCGTCTCTTGGTTGTGAATGCTTCTCTGCCAGGCTAGGAACCTGGGTGTGAGCTTCCTGGATCCTTACCCCGATACTTCTATTTTTGCTTATAATAGGGATTATAGAGGCTAGAGAAATGGTTCCATGGTCTAGAGCACTAAATACAATTGTAGAGGACCCAGGTTCAGTTCCCAGCTTCTACTTTGGGAAGCTTGCAATCACCTATAACTCCAGTTCCAGGGGGATCTGACACGGTTTTCTGGCCTTGATATGCACACAGTGCACATACAGATAAATAGGCATGCATGTGTGTGCATGCCCACACACACACACACACACACACACACACACACACACACACACACCCCAAAGGGATTATAAAAGGTTAATACTAACAATTTCACACATCTTACAATTTGCACAGTGTCTTCTCTTCCCTTCCTTTGATCCTTACAGTGCCTCTCAAATGTGTAAGGAGAGTTTGCGTGCTGTCTCTGGGAGACTCGGAAAAGTTAATGGCTTTCTTAAATTTACGTGGCTAATTAAAGGAAGTGTGTGGAGCTGAGTACAAACCTTATATGTTCTGAGTCCATGTTCCTCCCACCATTTCCCACTCTTCTGCTTTGGGACAGATAACTATTAAAGAATTCGTGTTTCTGATCAGTGTTTTTCCTTCTTTTATATTGTCTCCTGACTCTATAGACCACCATTGGTTACTGAGTCACAAACGCAGTAACTTCTGGGCTATAGGGGGTATTGATTTCACATATGAGATACTTTTGCAATTTGGATATTTAGTATGTAACACAAAGTGACCCAAGGTATCATATTGAGCCTGGCAGCGTATTACAAGGTCCCGAGATGATCTTATCTATCAAGTGTCACTGTCAGAATTAAGAGCAGACCTGTCAACTCTCAACCCTTGCACATGTACCCTGTGAACTCTACCTTCAGGACCACAAGTGCTCGTGGAAGAAGATCAATGCATTCTTTTCTTATAGACAAGCTACGTGGCTAGCCAGATTCTCAGGAGGCTGCACGCTGAGCATGGAATCAGAGCAGGCTTGCTTTAGAGTTTTCTTAAGCCAGTTTGAGCTCAAGTAGCTGAAGGCATGCTTGTTATTAGGGGGGTCACACACTCAAAGCCAAAAGGCGCAGAAGAATGTAACAGAGATGTCTGAAGAGGGTCAGGGAGCAGGGGACGAGTCAAACTGTAGCAATGGGACAACATATGTCCTTCTGAGGACACAGCCACTATTTTACTCCTCCAGTCCATCACGGCCAGTCTGGCTAATCCAGGTCTTCCCACTCTTTCAAAAAAAAGCCAGGAACCCAGATTTTTCTATGTGAAATTAGGTGACAGCGCCTTTCAATTAAAAGAGATTACGAGTCAGTACAGTGTGGGCCAGACTTAGCCTGCCAAGTGCTGTCCTGTGACACTTGTCTATAAAAATAACTTTCATCCAGAAAATATCAGTGTTTCAAGCTCCTTACAGTTACTTTCTCATCTTTAAACAAATTGAGACAGGCAGTCCTCTGATTTTCCTATTCACCTGTGGTAGTGAGCCTCCATCTACATTCATTCTCCATAGAGAACAGAGCAGTGTGTGTGTGTGTGTGTGTGTGTGTGTGTGTGTGTGCGCGCGCGCACGCACACATGTGCATGCATATGTGTGTGTATATGCATGTGTGTGCACGTGTGCATGTGTGCACACGTATGCATGCATGTGTGTGTATGTGTGTGCACGCATGTGTATGTACGTGAGTGTGTGTGTGTGCATGATGTGAGAGTGACATGGTATATAGATGGAGCTCAGAGAACAACTGTAGCAGTCAATTTTCTCCTTCCACCATGGGGGTTGGTAGCAGTTGCCTTCACCTGCTGAACCATCTCCCCAACCTTAGAACACTTCATTTTACCTCTTGCTAAGTTGAATATATGTACATTTCACCCATGTCTCCTGGGAAGATTGCCAGCCCAATTTTCAAGGGCAGTCACACTAACTCAGTTTTCAGATGAAATCTCAACTTTCAAGTCCTTGAAGATTTTCACTACTGTGGTATTTGCAGGGACAACATCCCAGTCTCACTTTTCAGAAATAAAGTAACAAAAAAAAAAAAACCATAAAAATCAATGTATTGGCTTATGGATTTGCTTTTCTGTTCCTGTATTAAAATAACATGACCAAGAGTAACTTTTAGGGGGGGGGAAGGGCTTATTTTGGGTTATGGTTCCTGAGAGATAAGAGCCATCATAACAGGGAGACATGGCAGCAAGGGGCAGTCATGGTAGCCTGAGCAGGGAGCTGAGACAACCAGACTTGAGGCAAAGATAATGAAATTTCACCCCTCCCCCCACCCCACTGTGACACACTCTCTGCGGCAAGGCCATGCCTCCCTTACTTCCTCCAATGGTTCCACCAACTGGGGACAATTCATAAGCCTCTGGGGAGTGCTTCTGTTCCCACTGCCACACATCCATGCTGTGAGTTGTCTACCTGTTAGACGGTAATTCTGTAAGGAGGAGGCATATGGAAATGTACCGAAGACACCGAAATTAAAAATAGCCATAAACATGGACATGGCGCGGAAATCATTTACAGGAAAAAGCTGTGCCAGTGCCCTCCACTGAGGCACACCCAGGCCCATGACCACGGAGTGGATGGAGGAGACCGGAAGAGGGGAACTCCTCACCTTTTCAGCCATTGCTTCACATCCTGCAGAACTGTAGGCCGAGGCTTCAAAGCCGCAGCATGAAGATGATGGATGTAATTATCTCCCAGCCCTTTGAAGCTCTGGCCTAGAGGATTTGTTGTCACTATCACATGTGATTAGGACAGCAAATGTCCTCCTGCAGACTCCTTTGTACCCTGCGCTCTTTGTGTCACTGGCAAAGAGCAGGAAGTGGGAAGAGAGGGCAGCTGGCCCCTCTCCTCTCGGTCCAATTTCACACATTGGCTTTTTAATATTAATAAATTGGTTACATTTGCCCTGCATTTGGCAGGCAAGGTTTCTAATAACACTCGGATCCCTTCAGAGAACATGAATGACTGGCACGCAGTGGGCTCTGGTTGCCTCCTCCCCCGCTCTCTGCTGCCAAAGGTCCTGCACATTAACAGAGGTCAGACGCTTGCCTGGGCTGGGGCAGTCTATAGGACAAGGGCCATGGCTTCAAGGCACTGTCACAAAGCTCAAAGATTCCTCCTCCCCCCCCCCTCCAGAGGGAAACAGATAAGTCTTAAGCCTATGCAATGTGCGGCTTTCTTCGGCTGTCAATCCTACCTGGTTTGCATATAGATTGAGAAAATGTGTGAGCTTTTACCACAAGAATCAGTATGGAGAATTCAACGCGTGTGTGCGGTGGTGGGGGTTGCGAGGGTGTTGATGGGAAAGGAAAAAAAATGTGTGATGCAGATGTGAGACAGTTCTGTACTGGCTGACACCGATGCCTTTGTGAGGCCGGCAGAGTCTGGGGATGAGAAGCCTGAAAGAGGACAGTGTGTAAAGACTTCTACAGTTCCTTTAGGCAACCTTTTTTTTTTTTTGCCTCGAGTTGGGTACCTGAAAGATCCCTTGAACAGAAAGCAGATTCCAGGCCATGGCCAGCCATACCTGCAGCCTCCAGCTGAGGAGATAAAGGAAGCTGGGGAATCTGGGATCTCCAACACTGCGCTGTCACCTGGGGCATCTTATGGTGACTCTCAAGGTGGTCTTCTATCCCGCCATTCTCTCCGTGGTGGCCACAATTCCCAGGAAAGAAGGACTTTCCCCCTCTGTTCCCCCTACTTTTTTTTTATTTATTTATAGGACTTTCAACTTTTTAACCAAAGTTAAGAGGGTAGCATGCTGAACACAAGGTCCATTTGAAATATTCCACCCGTTAGCATTTGATTCCACTCAGAGTGCCAGAGTAATAAAGTGGTATTTGCTAATTTCTGGGTATAGAAGCTCTCTCATGAATACTTCAACCTAGCAATGGTTTAACAAATACCCTGTAAAACTCCTGAATTTTTATCTGCTCTCAGGAACTGCTGGAAGTGGACTTTATCTAGCCCATCACATTTTTGTCTGAAGTGTTTTAATTACCTTGCATATTTCACAGCACTGGACCAAGTCCTTCATTCAGTGTACATGTGCTAAGATTAAGGACATTCACCAACGAATCATGTCATTACTAGGCTTAAGGAAAAAAGTAACATATTTCCTAATATACATTTACCACTAAATGTTCCAACTTTTAGTGATCTTTTTAAGTTTTACTTGATGTTTTCGTTTCATTTTATAAATATTATATTTAATTGACAAACCCTGTGTTTAAGTGTGGATACACTGTCATGTTTTTATATATGTATATATTGTGGAGTGGTTATATCAAACTAACATTTCTATCTCCTCAAGTATCATTTTACCATTTTTAAGACAGAAAATGTATATTCTTACAATGACTTTTAAGTATAGAATTTATCACTGTGAACTGTGGCCAGCTTGTTACACAATAACCCAGATTCATGCCTCCTGGCTAACTTCGTCCAGTCTCCAGCACACCGCGCCAACTGCTGAAAAAACACCATTCTTCTGTCTCTCACAGTCCAAGCCAAGAGTAAAAAGTGCAACATTTACTTTTACCTGGCTTTTCCTCAGGGAGAAATTCAACTTAACTTTTTTTCTGACAAAAATATTGTAGAAGTTTCCTTCACGTCAGATAGAGCTCACCAAAGAAAGATTCCACATGATTTCAGATGGCTCCGCTGCTAGTGACAGAGCTTAAACCAGGAATCACTAAGCATCTTCATTGAAAAACTGCCTTTTCCTCTTCACAATTATCAAATCATTAGTAGATAATAAATTCATGCTTCATGGATATTTTACTACCAAAACCCATGGAGGTCAGCATTTGCTGGCTGTCCTCGCCTGAATCAGTGGTGACACCAGGGGTCAGAGTACAGTCACTAATTCTAACATTCTTCTCTATTTATTAAGGGACATTCTTTTTTTTTAAGTGCTTCCTTTTCATATATCAATATTGACTCATGAACTGAAAAAACTCAAATGTATTATAACCCATTACTGTCTTTTCTTGTTGATATTTAAATTATCTCACACTTGGTCAGTGGGAGTCCCTTCAAATGAGATCCTAGGGGTTTTGTTTTGTTTTGTTTTGTTTTTAACATAACTCCATTAATCTTCATGCATTTTCTGTCTTTATTACACACCAAGATTCTCCGGGCCTATATGTGTTTACCTTGCATTATGGCCGGAAGCAGTTATTTCTTCAAAGAATTTTGATTTCTTTAGTTAAAAAAAAAAAGGTATTCGAAGATGAAGACCCAAGTGGTAGGGCTACTCACTGCTCATTGCCTTTAGCTCCTTTGGGGAGCTGATATGTCTGGAGGAAATATATACATGTATTACATACTACACAGTCATGTATCACTTAATAATAAGGGCATATTTGGAAATCCCCTCTATCACGTGATTTTGTTACTATACCAATGCCACAGATTACACTTATGAAATTATATGACAATGGCTACAGTGTCGGTATGCAGTACTGTTTACACAATTCATTGACCTGTTGCTAACTGAAACATTGTCATGTTGTAGTGTGTGACTGTCTAGATAAATCAATTATATAAATGACCTCATTTGTAGTATATAATTTATAAATAAAATTAAGCAAAATAAATAAAGATTATAAGTAAAGAAAATATAGTTGTCTCTCTGTTCTGTAAAAATCTCAGAGTATTGTCTTATCAGAAATAGCATCTTTGCTGAGATAATCAAGTAAAGCATCTGGTCACACAATATACTAGTATGCTTACAAAAGAAAAAAATTGGACACAGAGACATATAGGAAGAGGATATGTTCTGGACACAGGCAGAAGACATTTACCTATAATCCAAGTAAAGATTCCTGGAACGTATCTTTTTTCTCATAGTTCTCAGGGTAAACAAGTCCTGCTAAAGCTTTGATTTTTTTTTTTAATAGAAGGGCTACATTGCTTGTTGGAGGCTCTAGGAGAGATTGTTTCCTTGTTTACTGCAGTTTTTACAAGAATTTGGTCTTTTATTTTTCAAATGTAAGGTGCAAGCTCCAGTCTCTTTTCTATTAGCTAAGCGGATCCCTAGCTTTTGGAGACACTTTCATGCTTTGGGATAGATGAGTATTCTTTTATCTTCAAACCCAGATGTCTATCGATGAGTAAATGGATGATTGGAGTGCGGTGACTTTCCACACTGTGTGAGGAAAGGTTAAGTGGGTCAGAGGACAAACGAGCAGGGTTGAAGAGGGAACAGAGAGGGACAGATAACACTAAAGACCTGAAAAAAATAACATGAAAAACTGCTTCAGAAGTGTCTTGAAATACAAACATATACATACATAAAAATACCATAAGTGGAGTTACTCTGATAGCAAAAAAAAAAATTAGTTCATTGTCAATAGTGATCTAGTCTATTGGAATTGATGGCTGGTGAGTTCCTGGAGATGCCAGATGACAAGAGCAGGCTGTTGTCCTTGCTCTTGGCTGCACTCCAGGACCTGAAAGCTCTACATCACTGTTAAAGACACAACATTCTTGAGTCATAGAAGATGACTCAACAATCAAGCTAGTATTGACCTGGAAGCTTGAACCCTTCTGTTTAGCTTTCTTAGTGCTGGAAGATAGTGCTCTGCATACAATTGGAGGAGAAAAAAGATCATCCATCTTATTTAGGGTTCTCTAGAGGAACAAAACCAAGGGGATGAATATATATATAATAAATATTTAATATGTATCCACATGTATAAGTGAGTTTTAAAATAGTACTGACAGCTAAATTCACAGCTGAGCCACTGAAGCCAGCAGGTGCTCTGTCCTTGAGGCTGTATACCTCAACAGTCAGAGTGGTCCCAGAATGACTGTCTCTCATCCGGGTAACAATACCAATTACAATGCCAGCTACAATAATGACCTGCCTAGCAAGATATGCCTACCTATGCAACAGTGGCACAAATGTCATGGAATTAACCAACCACTTTCTGAATATATTCATTGAATGTAAGGCCTGCTCCATGGGATGCACTCATACCTAGCACAGTTACTGGGGCCTATAGCCAGTTACCTAAACAAATCATAGACCCTATGGCAGCACCTACTGCCGTTGCTCTGCTAATAGGACACAGTTCTGATCAACTTCTAACAACTCTTGTTAGACCCATAGATTAGTGCAAGTCCCAAACCTTAACAGAGAAGCTTCTTTTTGCAGTTGATGTCCACTAATACAGCTATCCACAACTGGTCAGGTTACAGAGAATAGTTTATGTTAGTCTGATTAGCTCTAAATGGGACATTTCTATTGTACCCACACTGCCTTCCAAGGCTCAGTAGTCAGAGGTGCTCTATGACTGCAGCATGTCTTCTAGAGACAAGGGGGCAGCTGCCCATATGAGTTCACAGCAGGTGAGACACAGTGTACAAGACTTGTGCAAGCTCAAGCCAAACAAAATCCAAGCATGGCATGGGAGGTAGCCACAAAGCCCTACCCCACTAGCCAAGAAGCTATTGGTAATTGGTAGTTACTGGGAGATGGGGAATTAGGTTTTTTTAATGGTGTGGTCCCTGGTAGAGTCTAGCATGTTTCAGTGGATAGCCACATACCTAAGAGTATACAGGCAACATCAATTGGGCTTGATGTGTTAAAAATATAAGGACATCAAGTTGGGTGGGTATGGAATAGGGGTGCATCTGGATTGAAATAGGGGAGATGGATAAAAATACTCAAAATACAATGCATGAAATTCTCAAATTTTGCTTAATTTCAGGCTTTTTAAAAAACAATAATGCTTATAAAATTAAAAAAAGAAATTCTCAAAAAAAAGTCAATAGAAAATATTTCTTTTAAGCAGTAGAGGAAGAGTTACATGCTTTCAGTCTCTGTCCCTTTGGCCTTTTACTGCATCTCTCCTGGTAATCTTCTGGGCCCATGCTATCTCACTGGACCCAGTCAATAATCTGGAATCCTCTTCCTATATTACACAATCCTGACTTTGATCTGCAGCATTCCTCTCGTTGCGCAACACAACATAGTCAGGTTCCGGACGAGAATGTCTTGGGAAGGAAGGCATTAGTCTGCCCACCACACGATGACACCGATATAAATATATACTTTATCCAGTAATATTGACTTATGATTGTTCTTGCTATGGCACGATGGTTTGCAAAAAGCAACTTAAGGATTCGAAGGCTTCTTTGAGTTCTCAGTTGAAGATGAAATGCATTCTGTCATGGATGGAAGGGCGTGGTGGTAGATGCAGTTTTCGCTGTGGTGGCAATCCCAAGGCGACAGTTAAGCACCCACGCTCAGGAAGCATTGAGGGGTATGCTGGTGCTGGTGCTCGGCTTTCTCCCTCTTTTCTCCTTTTAAAATTCAGTTTGAGACAGCTGCCCATGGGATTATGCCATGTGAAGATCCGTCCTGCCTCCTCAGTTAACCCTGTCTACAAACACCACCGTAAATATGTCCAAACATGTGCTTCCTGGGCGACTGTAAATCCACTTTAGTTGGTTCTGAACCTATTCAAGCTGACGATGAAGAATAACCACCACAACAGCACACAGAACTTTAATAAGTCCAAAATCATAACTGGTAACAAACTTGGAAAAATTGTAATAACTAGACTATTCTGCATTGAGGAAGTGCACATCAAGTATGTGCTCCCAATTCTGCCAGGAGTATCTACTCTGTACCGTTGGGCTCCACACCTGGCACAGGAGTCCATTTATTTGTTTGTATTCAGCTTTAGTTTGTGCTCGCTTTCATCTTTCCCCCATTCAGTTTGATTCCATGAATAAGAGAAGCATTTGTAGAACTCAGAAGTCAAGGCTGTTTGGGAAAGTGCATCTGTAAAAGTCTCACTTACATGTCCTACATCCCAAGAACAGGCCGGCTCGCAGCCTGTTTCTTGGACGTCGTTGTTACCGTGCGTCAAATCGTTGACACAGCAACGGCAGACTCTGCTCAGTTCTAATCTGCCATCGTTTTCAACAACTAAAACCATTTATTGCGGAAGAGATGGTGAGAACAAACCGTGCAAATCATTACCCGCTCGGAGGTTTAGACGTCTTCGCGGAGCTCTGGAGGAGTGCAGGGAAGGGGGTCCCCTATCCTGCGAAAAGTTTGCCTATGAAGTGAGGGCATCGTGATGACCCTCCATGTTTAGAGATTTTAAAGGAAGAAAGGATGAAGACACAATTGAAAGCAGCGTAAGAAGGGACGATGTCTCAAGCGAAGGCAATGGCACATTCCAGAGCGCTGGGGAAAACATCCAGGCAACATGCCTGGCCGAGTGGACCGAGCCCTGGGGCTGGGACTCAGTAAAGGGGTTGCACGTTCAAGTCCTGTCCCTGTGTCTGGGGGCAAACGGTCATTCCCCTGCAGTGTTTCTTACTTTTCTTGACTATTAAGCCACTCTCGAAGCTAGTTTGACAGAAACTGTCTGTGAAGCACAGTGCTAGACTTCTTCGTCGCTCGATCTCACAGGCAATGGAGCCTAATGTGAGGATTCTTAAAAGCAAGCGGCCAAAGAATTTACTGTTTGAAAAACGAAAATGCTGAGTGTGCCTTCTTTGTGGTTTATAGCATTATTGACACCTGCATTTCTGCAAATCGCCTTGTTTTGACCACTCCGTATGTACAATCTTTTCATCCTAATATTTTCCCTTTGTGAAAATACAGTTTCTAATTTCCTGTTGTACATGAAGAAGATAATACGCGCCCTTGTACATTACTCTTGTCCCTGTTTGTCCACCTAGAGTTTCTAGTCCTGTAGATCATAGATGTTTAACATGTAACCTGATAACGTTGAGCTTATGGGTCTAGATAAAACCTTGAAACCCCTCTTTTTATATAAAAGACTCCTGAAACTAGAATTTGGCCACCAAAACATGTAAAATCTTCACTTTGATGAATTCTGACCACTATATTACCTGGAGGTTGGATCGGTTTACAATCCCACCTGTGGACTTACATGCAGGCCCTTTACTCTCTCAAGCCACTGCAAGCTATGATAACATTTACACTTACCCTTTTGTCAATCAAATGTTAAGAATCAGGAGCTCACTGTTCCATTTGCACTGCCCTGAGTGCCTTTTCATTATTTCCACACTAGCTTCTGCTTTTTTTTTTTTTTTAATCATGTCACAATGTTTATTGCAAGGTTAGGCATTACATACATGCAAAAGAAAAACCAAGCCATCCATAATTCTACTACACAGTAACATCCTATGTATGCTGCAACCTGGTCTTTTATTTGTAACTTATTTTGAATGTCTCTTTCATATCACATCAGTAACTTTATTCTCCTCCCATCATAACAGATACTGCATCATTTCGACGGAATTTTTCTGAATGAAAGTTCATTTGTAAAATGATGCTATCATATCCAGTTTAGGATGGCCGAGACACTGAGGCATCCAACTTCATAGACTGGTTTCTCTGCTTCTCCAGTCTGCAGAAGCCTATTAGTAAAGTAATGGCTACATCAGGTACGCTAATGAAACGAATTCCGAATTCCTCTCTCTCTCTCTCTCTCTCTCTCTCTCTCTCTCTCTCTCTCTCTCTCTCTCTCTCTCTCTCTCTCTCACACACACACACACACACACACACACGCACACACACACAGAAAGAGAGAGAAAGAGAGAGAGAGAGAACACACACAGGCTTTATTTCATCACTTGAAGGACGTTGAGGCTGTTTCTAGTTTCTGGTTTTTATGAGTAGAGCATCAGTGACTGTGGATGAGCAAGTATTTCCATAGTAAGATGGAGAGTTCTCTGGGTATATGCTTAAGGCCAGCATAGCTGGGTCTTGGGATAGATCTATTCCCAGTTTCCCAAGGAACCGAAACACTTTTTCCATAGTGGCTGTTTGTGTTCTCACTAGCATTGAAGAAGTGTTTCCTTTTCTCTGAGTAACCCAATTTGAAAACAGGATACAGAACTAAGCAGAGAGCTTCCCAAAGATGGATTTTAAATGAGTGAGAAAGACTTAAAGAAATGTTCAACCTCCTTAGCCCTTTGGGAAATGCAAATTAAAACTCCTTTGGGTTTCATCTAACCCCAGATCAATAACAACAAAGCGCAGCCTGTGGATGCTTTTTTTTTTTAATTTTTTTATTAATTTATTCTTGTTACATCTCAATGGTTATCCCATCCCTTGTATCTTCCCATTCTTCCCTCCCTCCCATTTTCCCCTTATTCCCCTCCCCGATGACTGTTCCTGAGGGGGATTTCCTCCCCCTGTATATGTTCATAGGGTATCAAGTCTCTTCTTGGTAACCTGCTATCCTTCCTCTGAGTGCCACCAGGTCTCTCCCTCCAGGGTACATGGTCAAATATGAGGCACCAGAGTACATGTGAAAGTCATACTCCACTCTCCACTCAACTGTGGAGAATGTTCTGGATGCTTTTTAAGTTCTTCTCCCGCTTTGAGTTCTCGTCACCTTCCTGGGTAAGGAATTTCTGAAGTGTGATTTATTCTTACAGTAAATTGGCCCCAGGGTCCATTCTGCAGTAAGGATTTTAGACCACAGGACTATAGAAAAATCAGGAAGTGTAATAAGCGACTGCTTAAGATGAAGATATCTAAGTATTCTTACCTTACAGGACATGTAGCACTTGCTACTAAAACAGAAGAGGGTTTGTTAAAAATCATCTGTGAGCTGGGCAGTGGTGATGCACATCTTTCTTTAATCCCAGCACTTGCAAGGCAGAGGCAGGCAGAGCTCTGTGAGTTCAAGGCCAGCCTGGTCTACAAAGCGAGTTCTGGGACAGCCAGTGATACACAGAGAAACCCTGTCTTGAAAAAACCCAAACCAACCAACCAAACAAATTCTCTATGAGCCATCTGTATACAGCCGTCTGTATACAGCCATCGTCTCTATCTCCTGTCATCAATCAGCCTCCTTTTTGTGTGAACGAGTTTCTGAGTGTTTCCTACAAATGCTTCAGACTTGAGCTGCCATTCTCCTCCCAAGGCCCAGACCACTGAGCCATGCTTTAGCTCTGAGCAGTCTCCCTCCTGTTCAAGCACAGTGGATCATGACAGCCAAAAGAGTTCAGCTTCTAGGCTTCTCAGAGGACAAGGTAAGGTTCGTGGAGGTGAAGATCAATCTTACGGTTAATTTGTTTCAGGGAAATGCTTATGACAGAACAGCAATGACTCCAAATCAGGAAGCTGTGGCAAGCCTTTCTAGCTACACACTTACTATCTACCACTGATTGCTACCTTCCCAACTCATGATGAGCCTTTTTACCTAGCAATCAAGTCTGAATTACCTGGCTCTGTGGCTATGGACGTTGGATAATTGAGCATCAGAAATGATCTCCACCCTCCCCACCCTTCTACGTATCACTTCCCCTTCAAGCCCTAAAAGATACTCTGTAGTGTTTCCACTCAAAACACTTCCAGGCTGAGGCATGATCAGTGCCGTATCATTTGAAAGGGAACTTTCTAGAGATTGTATGAGTTGGGGCTTAAAAATTAACGCAAGGGTAGAGGAACACAACGGTTGTCTCTACACTAACCCCAGGCCCCCATCAATGCAGCAGCAAGTTTTGAGTCCTTTAGCTGAGTCCCAGGAACTGCTGCTCCTCATCAAGGCAGGTGCCCTGATGTCATTCTCCAGCCTTCAATTCCCCCACCACTGTCACGTCCAACTAAGAAGGTTTTTATTCGGTGTGCCCGTTTGCCAAGACTCATATAAATCAGAGTGTGCACTTTGCAGGGCTTAGATTTGATTAATTTTTTTAAATTTAGAAGCTGCATGAATAAGGTTTGAGATTAAGTGTGCAGAGATGCTTAGGAGCAGCCTCCCCACTGGCCTGCAGATTGAGATGGATGAGGAGCAATACTGGGTTTGAGCTGCCCATAATTGAAAAAGTGTGTGCCCAAAAATATCAGATTTATCCTGAATTTCTGCAAGAGCCATAACTCTAAGGCCTTCTGTTAGAGCCTCAAGAAAGGTAATGCCTTCAACTTTTAGGCTCCCAAATACTCTCAGTGTTGGTTGTGTTGGTTATTACTTACATAACAAGGCTAAAAATGTAGAGCACGGAGAGACTGATGGAGGAAAAGGGAAGCCAGGTCCCTAAAGAGGAATGGTCCCTAGGCCTCCCTGTGAGGGAGCAGCATCTGTGAATGAATGAACATTGGCAGGGCTAGCACAGCCAGATAAATCTCATCTGCTAGCCCCAGAAGTCTCTACTTACAGGACCATGGAGTACCCAAAGGTGTACAGCATGTAGCCAAGGCTGCCAGGTGCCCAGCACTGGAGTTTCCCTCCATGTAGCAGCCTGTGGGTACACACCCTGAAGTTGTTCCGCATGGTGGATACGAGCTGCAGAAACAAACTGCTATCTTCATGGTAAAATCACACTCCCACACCTCTGAGCCTTGGCTTGTCCATGCCACCATCAGGGGAACTGAGAACTGGCACTGTTATGAGCAGTCACAAAGACTGAGCAGCTGATCTGTGCCAAGCCCGTGTATGCTGTGAGAAGTGCCACTGGGTCCAAGAGACACTCTGCTATCTGAAGGATTGTGGAGAGGTTGGGACTCCAACCTCATATGTGGTTGTGACATTTCTGCTTGACTAAAATGTTAGGATTCAGACCGCCCTCAATCTACTGTTTGCTCCCCAAAATCAATCTCTGCCCTCCTTCCCTCCTCTTGCCTTGTTTACTTAACACCTTTTGTTTTAAATGACAGGACACAGAACATGGAATATAGAGTGTAGATCAGAACTTGGGGTTAAAATCTCACCAACAACTTAGCTTTGTGCCCTCACTCTCTTTGGTGAATCACTGACTCTTCAAGGGTCCTCTAGTGTTTTGTGTGCGTGCATGTGTTCACACTCATTACCTGTACACAAATAATTCATAGAGGACATCGCCAGTCACATGAAGCCCCAGGGCAATAAAAACCAAATTTCAATGTGAATCATAAATTATACTGAAGTATAAAAGTGCTGGCAAGAAACTGAACATAAAACTTTATTTTCACTGCAGGTCTGTTGAGTTTGAATAAAGGTCGCAAATAGTAGCTCAGAGCATTCTTTGCAGAAAAGAAAGGGGGCGGGGGGTTGGCTTTCCTTCTTTATTTTCTATGGTTGTAAACTAGGCCCTAAGGAAAGGTCATCATTGACAGTGCTGCCTGGAGCTCATGGAGCTGGCGATGTAGAGGACTAAGGGACAAATTAATATACACCTGGGCTGATGTGAGGTTCACAAAGGATGGGCTGGAGGAATCAGCACGCAAGGCTAACCAGAAAACTGCCCAAGGTCCAGAAGCAGCAGCAGCAGCACCCAGTGCCCTGAGTGCAGGGGTCTGAGAATGACTTTGATGTAGGTTTTGTTATACTTTATATTTTATAAAAATATACATTCTCTTACCGTTTGCCTAATTTCCCAATCATCTTACTTCTGAAAACAAAAAACAAAACAAAAACAAAAAACAAACAAACAAAAGCCCCAAGCACTTAAGAAAAGACAGGATGGCCTTTCCCCCACCTTTCATTAGAACTCCAATTTAGAGCTCAGCCTGCACCTACCTGGGCACTGAAATCCTCTACATGTAAGGAAAGGCCAACAAGGGATGCTTACCCAGAAGGCTAGGCAGCCAAATCAGACTAGGTGAGAGACAGATTGGCAGGAAAGACTTTTACCCTGCCCCCTTCTGAGGGCAGAAGACTAACCCCACCCCACCAATGGGTGTAGCCCCTCCTCCATGGTGGGCAGCTGAGTTTGTCCATGGATGTAGGTCATCCTACGCATCCTGTAGTTGAGTTTGCCTAAAGGTGTAGATTCTTCTGTGTAGTTAAGTTTCTCTTCCGGGTGAAGAGCCTTCGCCAGAAATTCTTTTCCTAGAAGCTAAGAGCCTAAACATCTGTGACTGGTTAAAGTTAATATCTCATTTCTGATTGCATTGATTCTTCGAAAAGAGCAAACCCCAGGTCCATGGATACTTTAAGCAATCCTGCCTCCTTCCCCACTGCCCCTGAAGGAGGGAGGAGGCAGCAGACAGGATCCCGGTCAGACCTGCAGCCAGGATTCCGCCTCCCCAGAGTCCACAGGGCTCCAGTGTCTAAGGACATGCCTGTGGTCTGATTAGCGCAAACCTATGCTTGGTCCTCTGTCTCCCTTCTTTCATGTTTCCAATCCCAGGCACCACCAGTCATAAGTAGTCTCCTTTCCTTGCCCCAGAACGCTGACTTCCACATCTGAAATGCTTTTTCCTCTCCAGTCCTTAATGGTCTTTGTGGCTTGGTAGGAAACTCTCTCTGCAATAAGAAGCACATGAGTGAAGCCTTTCATGAGACATGCCCCTTGGGCTAGTGTCCTGATATAAGGGAGTATATACCATTTGGGTCTTTCTGCTTCTGGGTTAACTCATTCGGTATGATCATTTCTAGTTCAATCCATTTGTCCACAAATTCTGGAAATTTCTTTTTTTAAATAGCTGAGTAGTATTCCTTAGTGTAAATGTACCACAGTTTCTCTATCCATTCTTTTACTGAGGGACACTTAGGCTGTTTCCATGTTCTGGCTATTATGAATAAGGCCGCTATGAACGTGGTTGAGCATGTGTTCCTGTTATGTGCTGGAGCTTCTTCTGGGCATATTCCAAGGAGTGAAATAGCTGGGTCTTGAGGAAGCCTTATTCCTGGTTTTCTGAGATAGCACCAGACATATTTCCAAAGTGGTTGTACTAGTTTGCATTCCCACCAGCAACGAAGAGTGTTCCTTTTTCTTCACATCCTTGTCAGCATGTGGTGTCACTTGAATTTTTGATCTTAGCCATTCTGATGGGTGTAAGACGGAATGTCAGAGTTGTTTTGATTTGCATTTCTCTGATGACTAAAGATGTTGAGCATTTCTTTAAGTGTTTCTCCACCATTTGATATTCCTCTGTTGAGAATTCTGTTTAGTTCTCAGGCCCATTTCTCAGTTGGGTTATTTGGGGCATGTCCCATGAAAGTCTTCACTTATCAGGAAAGGGGGACAGAGGGGAGGACATTCTATTGGGACTTTAGGTGAGAGACGCATGGGAGAATGGGGAAATAGAAGGATTCAGGGGGTCCTAGAAACCTACAAGAAGAACATTATGACAGGCAGATTTGGGCCCAGGGGTCCTGCTCAAACTATGGCACCAGCCAAGGACTATACGTGCAGTAAACATCGAACTCTGACCCAGATCTAGCCAATGGACAGGACATTCTCCACAGTTGAGTGGAGAGTGGGGACTGACTTTCACACGAACTCTAGTGCCCCATATTTGACCACGTCCCCTTGATGGGGAGGCCTGCTGGGGCACTCAGGGGAAGAAAAGCAGGGTACCAAGAAGAGACTTGATACCCTATGAGTATATACAGGGGGAGGAGGTCCCCCTTAGTCACAGTCATGGGGGGGGAGTAGGAAGAAAATGAGGGGGGAGAATGGGAGGATTCAAGGGATGGGATAACAATTGAGACGTAATATGAATGAATTAATAAAAAAGAAAAAAAAGAGAAGCACATGAGAAGTTTTCACGTCATGGACCTCATGTCGATGACCTGTGCCTCATTCTAGCATTAGCTCTGCACCCCTGTGTGGTCTCAGACATCCCTGACTTCTCTGGGTCTTCTTGAGACTGTGAAAAAAGAAAGACTTGAATTGAAATTATGACATCTTCCTGTTCTAAAGAGGTCAGAATAAAGGCCTGCTTCAATGTTGATTTTTTTTTTCCATCAAGTTGCCAGAACCCTCTATACACTTTTGCATTTTGGTCTCCATCTGTGGTGATTGATTTTAGATGTTAACTTGCCAGCCTAGAATCCCCTAGAAGGAGATTCTCAGTTTATAAATTGTCTAGATCAAGTCATCCTTACGTGTATGTGGGGGATTAGCTTGATTGCTAACACATCTGTTCTAATGTGGGTAGAACTACTTTGTAGGCTGAGCCCCTAGAACATATAAAAGGGAAGGAAGCTAGTAAGAAAAATAATAGGCAAGTAGGTGGCACAGATGCAGTCGGTTCTCTGTGCTCTGGGCTGTAGGTGTTGTGTGAGCACCTGGCTTAAGTTCCGCTACTACTGTGACTTCCGTGCAACTATACACTGTCACCAGGCATTGTAGGCCAAATAAAGCCTTTCCTCTCCTATGTTGTTTTTTATAAAATAATAGTTTTTATTTTAATCATAAGTACATAATTTCTTTCTCTTCCTTTCTTCAGCTGCTCTTGTGCACCCCAACCCCTTGCTCTTTTCTCAGGGTATTTTATTCAGGCAATGCAAGTTAAGCTAGAATATCATCCTTCCGGCTTGGATAACAAGTTCAATGCGGCCTCAGGGTTTACATTCATACAACAAAAGTTTTTTTTTTTTTTTTTAAATTCCAACACTGGGGATAAAATGATGATAAATGAAAACTAACCTTATCATCCAAAAGCACCCCCTCAAGCTCTGAGGAAACACTGATAATAAGCCTACATCTGCTGAGTAAATCAGAACAAGGCTGGAGATCTTACCCCACATTGTTTGAACATGGAAGACAGCCAAGAGAGGACTAGAGTTTCGTGGGGGCTGGTCTCAGGAGAACTGACATAAACAAAGCACTGCGCCGCTTTAAGGAGAATGAAGAGAACAGGGGTAGCGGAAGTGCTTTCTGTTCTTTACACCCCGGATGTGGCGGACTCTTGTTGGAAGACAACAGGTCTACAAGCCAGATGCTTGCCTTCCACCCCAGTGTGACGCGGACTACTGCCTCTCACCTCTCCGTACCTGGTTGGGTGACTGAGAGGCTTACCTTAAAAGAGGGCACACTTAACAGTGTTTGTGCCGAAGGCTGAGATGCTACATGGGCAAACCACACGTTAGAGTCTTTGTTTGTTGTTGTTGTTGTTGTTTTTGCTTTTCTCTTCTTTTTCTTTCTTTTTTTTTTTTTTTAAGATTTCAAGACATCCATCCATTTATTAAGCTGTAACTTTCCCAAACCCTAAGCAAAAATTTATTTCATGTCTGCGTTTACATACATAAATTATTCCATATATAGGTATATCATTTATTTTTTAACTTATATTTCTGAGCACACTTCACACAGTTTCTTTCTCTTGGTAGTGTCATTTCTACATTCCAGTCTGTAATGTCATTATTATTATTATTATTATTATTATTATTATTATTATTATTATTATTAATTTGTTCACTTTACATCCCGATGTAGCCCTCTCCCTCATCCCTCCACCCACCCCCAGTCTAGCTTTCCCTCCCTCCCTCATTACCCTCCCACCCTCCCACACCCCCCCATCTAGCTCTCCCTCCCTCGTCATCCCTCCCCCACCTCCAGTCTAGCTCTCCCTCCCTCATCCCCCATCTTCCACCTCCCCTAGTCCTCAGAAAGAAGGGAAGCTAAATAACAAAGAGGACCCTAGGGAGGATGCTTCATTCTCATTCAGAAGGGCAAATAGAGTAGACACTGGAAGGGGTTGAAGAAAAGGAACAGGATGGGAGCCTACCATAGAGATTCCCTGAAACCCAGCGGGGGTTTGAAACAGATGCAGAGCCACACAGACAAACTTTGGGGTCAAGTACAGGGAGTCCTATGGAAGAGATGGGGTATAGAAGGACATGGAAGGCACAGGAACTCCACAGGGAAACCAAGAGAGCCAACAAATCCGGGAGGAGGAGGGGGTGCTGCGGAGACTGATACAGCAGCCAAGGAACATGCAAAGTGAGGACCAAGACCCTCTGCTCAGATGTAGTAGGTGAGCAGCATGGTCTCCTTTTGGGTCCTATAATATGGGGAGTAGGAGCTACCCTCACTCGCTGATCCCTTCCCCCTGGCCAGGTGGCCTTGCCAGGCCACAGAGGAAGAGGATACAGGCAGTCCAGATGAGACTCGATAGGCTGAAGTCTGACACATTGGTTTTTTTGTTTGTTTGTTTGTTTCGTTGGATTGTGTTTAGTTTTTTTTTTGGGGGGGGGGGTTCAAGACAGGGTTTCTCTGTATATCCTTGGTTGTCCTGGACTCACTTTGTAGACCAGGTTGGCCTCGCACTTACAGCAATCTACCTGCCTTTGCCTCCCGAGTGCTAGGATTAAAGACGTGCAGTCACCACACCCTGGCTCCAGACAGCTTGGTTTTAAACAATAGGTCACAGTGGAAAAACTGACCCCAGCACGGGGCAGAACAGTTCTGGGAGGCAGTATCTGCCTTAGGGTGCCCCCTGCAGGACGACACAGGTGTAGTCACCGGGCTCACAGTCTCCTTGAGCGAACCGCGGAGGTCTCTAGGGAAGGAGAAGGATGATGATCATTTTAGGGCTTATTGGCAAATACCCTGCAATGTTATATTTAAGGGCCACTAGGCTTCCCTCCCACCACAACCTCCACGAGGACCAGGTCTTTGGGGATATAGGTCAGACTTGTGCATCAGAGACTATCTGTTCCTCTAGGTCGGCACTCTTTTCAATCAACATACTCCAATGAAGACCCCAAGCTTCTCACATCTATCTCACCCCACAGGGTGGCCCTGGGGACTGAGGGCCAGTTAGCATTTGGGCTGACTGCTCAGATTTGGGGCCCTCTTCTGCTTACAGAACTCTTGGTGTGCAATCGTAGTGCTCTCATGGGCACGTCTTACATTCCCCACCCCCTAAACAGTGTAATAAATGTAGTGCATATCTTAGGTGACTAACAATCCATATAAATGGGCCAAAATATCTTCTGAGTCTTCTGAGGCTGAAGTACAAACATCTGTAATGCTTACAGTACATAGCTGGAAATTCAAACTGGGGTAAGTCCAATAATTTATAGGTATCTCTTCATGTTTACATAGATGTGGTCAAATGCCAGGGTTGCTAGCATGTGCCATATGGAAAATAAAAATCAATCTTTCCTAGGGGAAGGGGTTTTCTCTTGGATATTCTATCTGGGAAAGAACACACAAATACACGCTGTAGAGAGCAGTGCTCGTAACCTGAGCTCCGCAACCACTGGAAGTTGAGTACCACACACGGAAATCATCTCTAGAAAGCATGGTTCACCAGCTTTCTCCACACCTTATTTTCTCTCCCAGTTTCTGAGTTTCTGATCCTAATGACATTTCTGAAGATGACAAGGCAGGGATTTTGGGTGAGGCAGAGGAATGCCAAGGACTGTGATTTCTATCCGTGATCCTAGTATAGTAAAAGGGGGGGGGGCACTGAGTGATCACATGGCTTATCCATCATTTCATATAGCCAACCACAGCAGCTTTTAGGAGACTGAAAAGAAAGTTAAATTGGGTAAATAAGTCAGGTATTTCCAAGAACCACTTAGCATTCGAGGAGAGTTTAAAAATTCTTGTGTTTTATAGATGAAGAACTATTACCCTTGGCTGAAATGCATTTGTGTGTGGCCATAACTCTCTCTTGAAAATAATGGGGAGTGAGGCAAAGGAAGGACGGTACAGAGGGACTCAGAGATGGGAAGAGACAAGGCGGATGTGAGGAGACTGAAGCTTAACCCAGAGAAGGCAGTCTTGTAATAACACAGAAGACAAAATGTGACACAAAGCGATGTGGAAATACCATAGAACATTTACTTTCCTGATGGCCTCTGTGTAATGAACAGACCTTCCAGCTGGAAGGTGAGACATTTCAAAAGAATCCATATTTCTGGTCAAGCCTGTGCGTCGGAAAGCCTGCTACCCGCTGTAATAAAAAGACCCTTGTTTGACTTGGACTGTATGGTCTAACACAATTGATGAGGCCCAAAATACCATCTTATTTTGTTATTTTTGTTTCTGTTTCCACCCCCCCTTCAACTATATCTAAACCATTCTGGGGAGAGGAAAACCTCCAGCGGTTCTAGTCCCAGAAGGAAGCCGAATGCCTTGAAGCATCTGGCCTTGTGCCCTTGTGTTGTCACAGCTCATAGCTCATCTTCCCCTGTGCCCTTGGCAGCTGATCTGAATACAGAGTGTTCACGAACTTCAAAGGAAGCAGCCAGGACGGTGTCTGGGCCTTGCTGCTTTAATCAAGATGGATTCAAAACCTCTGCTTATCAAGTGGGAGACGGAACCCAGCAATAGAGAATGCATGATCCTGATCCGGGAGCTCAATAGAAGACGCTGTTTTGAATGATAATACCTCCCTAGTACCTGTTGATGGATTCACTTTTACTTACTGTCTACATAAATAAAACTAGCATGTGGATTAGAGCCTCCCATAAAGTGTTGCCTAAGAAATTCTGGGTAATATGCAGTGGCACAGAACACGGCCTCTGTCTGCATGGCCGCCACTGATGTTCCTCCCTGGACCTTGAGAGTCTCTGTCCAAGCTTCTTTGGCCAGTGCTGGGAGCACTGCTCCCTCCTGACTCGGCACTTCTATGAAACATAGTTCACTGCTCCTCCATTTGCCTCTTTTCTGGGGCTCTGCCTTGTACATGGAACCCCCCGGCCCCCCTTGTGAACTGTATGAACCAGTGACAGGTTCAGAGTTCATTGTTCTCAAGTTGGTCTGGAAGCAGAGGCTCTGGCAGAGTCAGTATTCTAGAATGTTCACGGTAACAGTGGGGGAGAAAGAAAACTGCTGTTCCTATGTCCTTGTCCCTGAACTTAGAAGAGCGCTAAGCACAGAAATCGTATTTGACATTCATAACCCATTTTCCCCTGAGTGTGGTAGTGTCTCAGAGCATCAAGAGGCAGGGTTTATTCTCCCATTTGCTGAGGGGAACCATGCAGAAGCCTTTAAAGGGCCAGGTCAGGAAGAAAGAAGATACAAAGGATAGGGAGTGGGAGTTCCCAGGCCGGCCCGCTACAGATGCTTCATAACCTATGCGTGAACTGCAACGAGCTCTTTCCTTCATCGAAGACAGAAACACCCACTTCCCTCTCAGCCCCTCACAGACATCAAAAGATTGTTCAGAGGCAGAATCCAAAGACAGGCTGGGACTCCCAGCCTGGATGCTTTGCTCACAATGGGGGAGCTTTATTGAAATTATGCAAATGAGAGCATTGCCTCCTTCCTCATCCTCATTCCTACCCTGGGTCTGCTGTGCAGTCCCCCTGTACAGAGCGGAGATCAAGGGACAACAAGGCAGATACCCGGGACTTCCCCCTTGATAGTCTAAAACAGAAAAGGAGAGGCCACAAAAGCAACCGTGAGAGAGTGGGTGACAAAGGGAAACTCTCCAGGAGCATGGACAGTATCTTTTTAAAATTTCTCCCAAAAAATATATGTAAATGTTCAACAAGCACAGGAAAAGTGTTCAACCTTGTTAGTCGTTAAAGAAACTCAAATCGGAGCTATGTAGTGAAACTCATTGGTGTGTATGCTAACTAAAAATACTAATAGAAAACAGACACACAAAACTTACATGTAAATGTTCATAGAAGTTTTATTCATAATAACTAAAAGATGGAAACAACTCATGCATGCATAGATAAATAAACTATATATTTAGGGGCTGAAGAGATAGCTCAGGGGTTGAAAGTGTATACTGCTCTTCTAGGGGACCCCAGCACCCACATCAGGCAGCTTAGAGACACCTGTAATTCCAGCTCCATGGGACCAGAGAGCCTGGGTGTGGGCACATAGTCACGTGTACATATTCATGTGCCACACAGAGACCCACACACATAATTTAAATAATAAAATGAATTATTGAAATATATATATGAATGATGGGAAAGCTGTCTAAAATGGAATGGGATCCAGCCATCAAAGGCACAAATTACTGATGCTTATGATGTAGATGAAGCAGTTAGGGAAGAAGGAAGATGGGCAAGGAGATGAAACATGCTTGAATTCCTCCTGATGAGTACCAGACCCGGCCACAAAAGTCACTGTGCCTTTCAGTGAATGTAAAAACCCAGAGTAGGAAGAGACACACAGAGTAGCGGTTGCCTTGAACTGGGGGGAGGTGAATTGAGGTGACTTCTAACAGGTTGGGGTTGCTTTCAGAAATTATGAAAATATACTGGATTAGTCAAAATAAGTTCACAGTGTTTGGAATGCGCCAATACCACTGAGTGGTACACTTTTTAAGGTAACTGGTGTAGTATGTGAACTATACGCCAATAAAATGTAGATATACAAAACTGTAAATCACTCAAAGGACAAAAAAACAAAAAAGACATTGTTGAAAACCAGGATTTTAACTAGAAAACTCTCTGGACTAGTAGCCTATGAACTACAATTCTCATTGCAGCTGAGAACTGCAACCCCTAGCTTTGCTGAAAGGAAGGAAATACAGAGAAGTCACCAATCAGCAACGGGATGTGAACTGAGCGGCACTCGTTTGTAGACATTTCATGGAGGTTGGTGGGAGAATGCAAGACAAAGAAACCAAGCCAAATAGGGGGAAGCTGCCGCCACACCTCAAGCAGGGCTCCAGCTGAGTCTGAGGGCTGCCTGAGATGGGACCCCTTCCTAATTCCCACCCCAGCACTGACTCGGTTGACTCGAGGGAGCATGGCCTGCATCATGTTTCCATAGGGAGGCATTTGACAGAGGGTGGAGGATGAAAAAATATGAATCTTTCTAGACTCCTGCTCGGATCTTGCTGAACTAAGCTCTCTCAGATCGGGGGGCTCCCACTTGTCTCTCCCTGAGCCCCTTTCTTAATCTGTGATGTATGAGACAGAGGGAGAAATGTTCAAATGAAGGAGCCATTTCTTCCTTAAGTACTTAAAAGTTCTCTCTACACAGTCAAATCCGTGACTATAACTAATGATATGTGAGATTTCCATCTTCTTGCCAAGACTGGCAGGAATCAAGTTGGTGTGACAGTTAGAGAAGCAATATGAAGGCTCCCCAAGAACTATCACCAACTACCACATTTCTCAGCAATCCTAGTGCTACCTCTTCCTCCAAAATAATTGAAACCAGGATCCAGGAGTGTTATCACTCTCATGTGCCTTACAACTCTACTCACAATATCCATTTTGTCCCAGTAGCCTAATTTTCCATCAATTCAAGAATGGGTAAGAGGCTCAGTTTTATTATGCCTCGGTTTTAGAGAGTTTCAGTCCATCAAAAATAGGGCCAGTTGCACATAATAGTTAAAGCACATGGCAGAACAAAACTGCTTATCGCATGGTCAGGCTGCAAAAGAGAGGAAGAGGTCCGAGTCCCACGTGTCTCCTTCAGGGCTGTGCCTTCAATGTTATGAAAAATTCCAATCAGCCCTGCCTATAAAAGATTATCTTGCTTCACACTAACGCCAAGCTCAGAACCAAGCTGTTGACATGTGGACCCTTGGGGAACATTGTAAATGAAAATTTCATGTCCTTGAATGCTATTAGGACTTTAAAAGGAAGGAAGTTATTCATTAACAACAACATAAGTCAGGTTAAAGTTGTTAAACCATGTGAAATAAGTCAGTCACAGGAAAGAAAAAAGTGAATGTGTGATTCTACTTGTGCGAAGTATCTACAAAAGTCAAACTCATAGAATCAGAAAGTAAAATGATCCTTGCTAGGGTCTGGGGCAATGGACAAAGAGAGGTCATCCTTCAATGGGCATGATGTTGTCATTCATCAAGATGAATGAGCTCTGGAGATACACATTATAATAATTTATGTGAAATCCATATCAAAAAATTATTGAGAGTAGATTGCACCATATATGTCCTATTATAATGAGATAAAAATTCCCCATACTCCCACAAAAGATCTTTAAAATGTTATAGGAAACCAACTAATTTTTAAACTGGAAATGAAGTTTTTTTTTTTTAATCCAGATTTTATTCTGTTAATTGTACCACTGTAGGGTACAAACAAAACTACATGAGTACTTAATTGAATTATTTCAACAAATTTATAAAGAAAGAATGATAGATTTGAATGATCATTACAATACTAATAATACATAGGTATTAGCTTTAAAATGATTATTTCAACCTACACATTTGTTCTCTGATGATTTTCTGAACTATACCATACTTCATAGTAAAATCGGTTTTGTAATTTCCTTTATTGTTAAGACTCCCATGCATGCATACAATGAAGTATGGTCAAAGCCATCCTATGTCTCCTCTCCTGCTCTCCAACCCCAACAATACCCATTCCCAATTTCATCTAACTCTAACCCTTGCCCTCACCCTCGATCTCTTTGAGAACCTACTAAGTCCGTGCCACCCACATGTGCATAGTTCTGAGGCTACCCAGTGGAGCAAGTCCATCAGTGGCTACGTTCTCCAAAAAGGAGTGATTCTCCTACCCCAGCAAATACCCACTTCCAACAGCATCTCAGTGAGGAATGGAGTCAACTGTGTCCCCTTTGATGCTGGGATTTTGGCTGGCTTCATCTTGTGTATAGGTCTTATACAGGTCACCACAGCTGCTGTGAGTTTGAGTGTGACAGCCATGTCATGTCCAGAAGACAATATTTTCTAGCACTTCTCCCCATCCTCTGCTCAGCCTTAGTGATGGTAAGGTTAATGTAGGTGATCCATTTAGGGCAGAAGGCTCAGTTTCTTGTTCTCAGTACTTTGGCCAGCTGTGCATGTGTTCTAGTTTGCTATGGTGAACTTGACAACCGATAGCAACTCCAGGAGGAAAGGCTTTATTCCATCTTACACCTTCCAGGTCACAATCCATCACTGAGGAAAATTAGGTCAGGAAATCATAGCAGGAACTTACATAGAGAACTGTGGAAGAACATTTCTTACAGCCTTGCTTCCTCTGGCTTGCTCAGCTACCTTTATTAGACAGCCCAGGTCTACTTGCCTAAGTAGAACATTGCTCATAGTGGTCTGGGCTCTCTTACCTCCATCAACAACCAAGAAAATGCCTCACAGACACAGACCAGCCTGACCTGGGTGAATCTTCAGTTGAGGTCTCCTCTTCCCAAGTGACCCTTCATTTGTCTTAAGTTGATAGCTGAAGCTTACTATGACAGCATCTCTCTATCAACTGTTGCACACTACAGAACACATTTTCTCTGCCCAAAAGCTGAGAGAAGCCTGGGTCTATGGGTAAAAAAAAAATTATATATTTGGATGGCAATTTACAAGTATGGCTAGTTACCAAAATAATCAAAGTATGTTCTAACCTAGGGCCAATACCTCCCAGCTATGGCATTTGACCAGGATTGTATTAGGCATGGAAATTCCCTCCTGTGGATCAGGTCTTACCTTAAATCCAATCAGAAACTAGTTAGTTACTCCACAAAAGCCATGCCACTGTTGCACTAGTAGATGCATCTTGCCTGCCAGGGCAGTATTGCAGAATTCAGGGTCCAGTACTGGTGAAACTTTTGATGTCTTTTTATTCCCCATCCCCCTCCAAAAAAACAGTCTGCATAGAACCTTCTGGCACTATGAAAGTCAGCAAGTTAGAAGGAAGTTTCCTGACAGGATTGAGTTTGCATTCCCTACGTCCTGCAGCCAAAGGTGTGGTGTTTTCAACAATAAGTCCTTGCCTCTGGGGTTTTCCTGACCAATAACCCAAAAGGAGGCATCCCATGCCTTGCACTGTGGTTGTCATTTAATTACCCATGTGTTCTGGGAGTGGCATCATCTACCTATCCTGGGTAATGCCATTTGAACTTCTTAAGTGTTGTGTGAAAATTAGCTTACTAAGTAGTAGGGTTCCTGGAGGCTTTTCCACAGAAAACAGGTTAATTTCCATTAAAACCCACCCACTGTCCCTCCCTTCTCCGAGCCCCTCCATAGTACATTCCTGCTTCATCTTGTAAGGCTTGGTGCTGCCACTTCTCTCATTTCACACTGCTCGACTATGTGACCACTTTTTAAAAGCTGTTTCATGAGATACTAAGCCTCCATATGACTTCATACTCCCTTCTTTTGGGCTATCCCTCCCCTTCAAGCCCTCACTTGCCTCATACCCCCATCTTTCTCCTTGTTTAAGCCTTTTTTCCCCCTAGCATTGCTCCACTCTACTTCTATCTGTTATCTGCCATTCCCCTCTCTTAACATGTCTCCCCAAAAAGGCTCCTTTCTAGTTTCCTGGCTTTTGTTTATGCTTCAAATTAAACACACAGAAGACTTGAAGCTGGCGTCTCCATATGAGAAGGACTATGAGGCATTTGTCTTTTGGGGACTGAGTTAGCTCACGCAGTATAGTTTCTTTCCAGTTACATCCATTTACCTGAAAATTTCACGACTTAAATTTCTTTACAGTTGAGTAATGTTTCTTTGTGTACATGCCACGTCTTTCTTATCTGTTCATCTGTTGATTGGCATCTAGCTTGGTTCAATTGTCTTGCTACTGTGAAGAAAACGCCAATGGACATGGTGGAGGTTTACATCATGGTGTCTCTGTAGTAGGATATAAAGCTCCATGGGTTGGGCTGGAAAGATGACTCAGAGGTTAGGAGCACTGACTGCTCTTCTAGAGGTCCTGAGTTCAATTCCCAGCAACCACACGGTGGCTCACAACCATCTATAATGTGATCTGATGCCCTCTTCTGGCCTGCAGGTGTACACGCAGGCAGAGCACTGTATACATAATAAAAAATAAAAAATAAATCTTAAAAAAGCAAATAAATAAGGTTCCATGGGTTTATTCTCAGGAGTGCCATAGCTGAGTCATAAATATAAACTGATGTACAGAGTGGCTGTATTAGTTTAAATTTCCACTTTGTTGCATTGAATTACCATTATTGTTGAAATCAGTTCATCAATATTTCATTTTTTCATTCACATTCATCAGGAAGATCAGTCTACAATTTTCTCTTTTGTTTTGTCTTTATGTGGTTTTGGTATCAATGTGATGTTAGCATCATAAAAAGTTTGGAAACTTTCCTTCATTTTCTAATTCATGGAATAACTTGAGTAGTATTCATGTTAGTTATGGTAGAATTCACTAAATCTATCTTGTCTAGGTCTTTATTAGTTTTGCTACATAGAACAGTCTATATTGACAGCTGTCATCTTCTACAACCTGAAATACATCTTTCTCTGGCCTCTGTCTTTAAAAGCTTCTGTCAAATAATCAGGTGTCATTCTGATGTACTTGCCATTAACACTATGATTTCCTTTCCTCTCATACCTTTTTAAAAAAATTCTTTTTATTAATTTATTCTTGTTACATCTCAATGGTTATCCCATCCCTTGTATCCTCCCATTCTTTCCTCTCTCCCATTTTCCCATTATTCCCCTCCCCTATGACTGTTCCTGAGGGGGATTGCCTCCCCCTGTATATGCTCATAGGGTATCAAGTCTCTTCTTGGTAACCTGCTGTCCTTCCTCTGAGTGCCACCAGGTCTCCCCCTCCAGGGGACATGGTCAAATGTGAGGCACCAGAGTACGTGAGAAAGTCATATCCCACTCTCCACTCAACTGTGGAGAATGTTCTGACCATTGGCTAGATCTGGGTAGGGGTTTAAAGTTTACCGTCTGTACTGTCCTTGGCTGGTGCCTTAGTTTGAGCAGGACCCCCAGCTATTCCACTCCTTGGAATATACCCAGAAGATGCTCCAGCACACAACAAGAAAATTTGCTCAACCATGTTCATAGCAGCCTTATTCATAATAGCCAGAACATGGAAACAGCCTAAGTGTCCATCAGTAGAAGAGTGGATAAAGAAACTGTGGTACATATACACTATGGAATACTACTCAGCTATTAAAAACAAGGAATTCCCAAAATTTGTGGATAAATGGATTGAGCTAGAAATGATCATAATGAGTGAGTTAACCCAGAAGCAGAAAGACTCAAATGGTATATACTCACTTATATCTGCATCCTAGCCCAAGGGGCATGTCCCATGAAAGCCTTCACTTACCAGGAAACTGGGACAGAGGGGAGGACATCCTATTGGGACTCTAAATGAGAGAAGCATGGGAGAATAGCAAAGTAGAAGGATCCAGAGGGTCCTAGAATCCTCTCATACCTTTTAATACCCTTTATTCTGTGGTTTTAGTGTGTGATGGTTCGAATGGGAAAGGCCCCCATTGGCTTATAGATTGTAATGTTTGCTTCCCAGTTGGTGGGTTGTTTAGGAAGGATTAAGAGGTTCCCCCCCCCCCCCCCCCGCTCCTCTGTGTGTGTGTGTGTGTGCGCGCGCGCTCCCTGTTTGTAAACTCTCAGCTATTGTTCCCACATTGTGCCTGCATGCCTGGTGCCACGCTCCCTGCCTTGATCATCATGGACCTACCCTTTGAAACTATAAGCAGTCCATAATTAATTTTTTTCTTTTATAACATGCCTTGCATGGTGTCTCTTCACTGTACTAGAACAGTAACTAAAGCAAGTGTTTTAACTATAATATGTCCTACTTTGCTTTGATCTGGCCTATTTGGAGTTCTGTAAGTTCTCTTGACCATGGTGTGCTTCATTCTTACATATAGAAATATTTCTTTTATGGCTTTGTTGAAAATATATTCCATGCCTGTGGTATGCTACTCTTCTCCTTCCTCTATGCCTACAGTCTTAATGTTTGGTCTTATCATAGTATCTCAAAGCACTTTGTGTCTTTTGATAATTACATTGTTGACCATTCCTGTGTGACCCAACTTCTCACCTTGTCTTCCAGCCCTGGTGCTCTGCTTCCCACATGACTCATCCTATTGTAGGCTTTTGAGGTTTTACTTGATTTACTGAGTTTTTCATTTCTGGCATTTCTTCAGCGATTCTACCTCTTTGTTGGATTCTGTTTTCATATCTTATATTGGTTTTCCTATTTCACTCATCTATTTCTTTGTTCCTTTAAAATATATTCATGTCTTATTTGAGTTGTTCAAACATGGTTATAATAATTTTTTATTCTTTGCCTGGAATTTCTATGAGCAAAATTTTACTGGGATCTAGTATTATTGAGTTAGCAGACTTACCTTATATTTTCCCATCGTTATTGTTTCTGGCCAGGGACTTGCATATCTAGAATTATTTAGGTGAAGGACAGTGTGGGCTTAGGGTTAGTGGTCTGAGAACTACATACCTTTTGACACCTGGAGCTTAGGGGACATCATAAGAGCCCTGGTCTCGGTTTCCAGTTACATGTAATCACCAGGAGCTGGGCAGATAAGGAAGTTTGGCCTATATCAGCAAGGCCTAGGGACCCTTGCCTGTCAGCGCAGGGAGTTGAGCAGACAGGGCATTACAAAGAGTTTTACAAATAAAAAAATTAACTTAGGCTAATGGAGGATGTGGAGGAAAAACATGGTAGACACAAAATATTAGGGATCCGAGTGAGACCACAGAAATACTTTTTGAGAGAGGGGTGCGGGGTCTTATTTGTAGCTCTGGCTGGGCTCACTCTGTATACCAGGCTGGCCCTGAACTCTCAGAGATCAACTTTCATCTGCCTTGTGAGTGCTGGGATTAAAGGTGTGTGCCACCATGCCCAGCCTCACACAACTACTTTTATCCTCATTATTTATTTATTTATTTATTTATTTTGTTTTTTTTGAGACAGGGTTTCTCTGTGCAACCTTGGCCATCCTGGACTCCCTTTGCAGACCAGGCTGGCCTCGAACTCACAGCGATCCATCTGCCTCTGCCTCCCAGAGTGCTGGGATTAAAGGCATGCACCAACACACCCAGCCAACAACTATTTTTAAATATAAAAAAACAGAACTGCCTTCTTCACAGCAAAGATGAGACTTTGTGCTACCCAGAACAGATCTCTTTTAAAAACACAGCTCAATTGGCTACTGTAGACCTTGTGAGATAGGAAAGCTGAGGGGGAAGACAACGTGATGAAGACCAGCTAGTGCACATGTTGGCAACACAAACCAGAAATGAATACCTTAGGATTATTGGTAGGAAAGTCGTGGACAAAATCACAACTCTCAGGAAAGTGTGTGGAGCAGGGTCTGGGGAAATCCAGTCAGACACACGCATCCCACGAACAGCTGGGGAAGTCAGGACTCACACAGGGGAATGTCAGCCTGTCAGAAGCGTAGAATTTAAAAAAAAAAAAACCTGAGGCCTGTGTAACAGAAATCTTTGTCTGCCTGTCCACATGTCTGTCAGCATGACAGTTTGGGTCAATAAATATTCATCATGATGCACCAGTCCAACTGACCTACGCTACACCCTCCGCTAGAGGAGAAAATAAACAGAGTTTATGGGGACAGCAGCCGTCTGCCCCTCAGAGCTGCCATTGTGTGCTGTGTGAGAGCTACAAACTCGAACACAGCTTTCCCTCTTTGACTTATGCATCTAATAGATGGTATGAAACAAACGCGTATGTATTAAACAATACCATACCTCTAATGACACACCGAGTATGAGAGAATGACTTTCCAGGAAAGGGTAATCAAAGGCGACTCTCACTGTGACATCGACCTTCCAGTGCGATGCATTATTTTCTTCTCTCCTGTGACCCCAGCGTGTTTGTACACACCCACCTTTGCTTTTCCTCACATGACTCTTGTCTGCATGTTTGACTATGTGGAGATTAGCCATTTATTTAGTCATCTGTTATCCAATAAAGCCGAATAACTCCCATATGGAAAGCTTTCCGTTCAATAAACAAGCAAAGCAGCATTTCACAATGCCAAGGGCAGTTATTAAACAAATGATCATGTGTGTGCATAATTACACACTTTCTGAGACCTAAGAAAAATGTCCAGAAGAAAGACATACAGGGAGCTATATATTACTGCATCAGGAAAGGCTTCAGGGAGAACTGGGGATGCGGAGCAAGTTGCTGGACATGTAGAAAGAGCAAGGCTGAGAGGAACCCTGGTGTAAACCGAGGACAACGAGATACCCAGAATCATAACATGAAAGCATGATAGATTTGGGTAAGGGACTTATATTTTTAGCCTGATAGCAACAAGAAGGAGGCAGGGGAGACCAGTTATCGCAGTGGGCAAAAAATGGGATGGAGAGGTGGACAAGGGGGGAGGTCATCAGACCCAGAGTGCATGTAGGAGAAATTTGATGGGAACTTTAGATTCATGTGTGTGTCATTCCAAAGTGTTGGACACATGCAGTCAGGTAGTAAAGGCGCTATTCACTGGCAAGCATCAGCATGAAAACAAGAGTACACAGTAGATGTGCACAAACACTAAACTATGACTAAACTCATTTATGGTCTGATAAAATTCTAAATAAGAAAAGTGTAGTGGCATAAACACAGATGGTGGCTGTAGACAAAGTGGTGAATCGTCCCATGTATGATTCCATTCATACAGTTTAATAATCACAATACAAATCCATTGTGTCAGGACAGTGGTTGCCTCTGAGGGGTATGTGCTTTATATGTGCTTTCTTACTTTTTTAAAAAGCTGCTCCAAAGATGTATCCTAGCTTTATTTTTAAAGAGCCTGTGCCACAGAGTCAATATAAAAACACAAAAAGTCTCAGTTTAAAAAAAAATTAAGGGTGGCTCAGAGGTTAAGAGCACTGTCTGCTCTTCCAGAGGTCATGAGTTCAATTCCCAGCAACCACTTGGTGGCTCACAACCATCTATAATGAGAACTGGTGCCCTCTTTTGGTGTGCAAATGTACATATAGGCAGAACACTGTATACATAATAAATAAATCTTTAAAAAACAAAACAAAAATGGAAAACTGAGGGCTAGGGAAGTGGTCCCTAGGCAGGGGCATAGGGATCCCTGCTCAGGGGACCAGGCTTGGCTGCAGGGTACCTGGTATTGCTGTTGTTATGAGGTTCGGGGGCAGCCACTGTTCTGTGGGAGCCACAGTCATCTCAGTCAGGACCTTTACTCCTTTTAGAGTGTGCTCAGCTTCTGCATGGCCAGATCTTGTCCAGCAGGCCAGGGATGAAGGCCTCAATGGATTGTAACAGTCAACTAGCAGCTCCTTGACTCTAGCAGCTCCGGGTACCATCACTTTCAATCTTCAGGTTTTGAACAGTTTTGTTCATTTCCTCCCCATGTTTGTGTTTTCCTGGATGTCTTTAAATAATTTATTAATTTCCTCTTTAAGGAATGCTGTCATCTTTATACAGATGATTTTAAGATCTTTTCCTTGGTATAGACTGGGAGAGGGTGGCTAATAAAGAGGAACAGAAGGATAGGGGAAGATTTTCAGACAACTTCTGTGCTTCTCTGGCAGGAGTGGCCTGTGGGTTTGCAGGAGGTGTCTACTGGAGTTGAGGAGAGGGAGGTTAGGAATGGAAGGTCTTTGAGGCTGCCAAGGGTGTTCTGCTGCAGAGCAAGGGAGAAGAGAAGATCTGCGGGCAGGCTACCTGGTTTTCTGGCAGACATGGCCTGTGTGTTATCAGCAGATGCCTACTGGAGTTAGAGGCTGGGATAGGGTGACAAGTAGGAGGGAAGTTAGGAGGGAGAAGGTCTGCAGGATCCACAGGAGATGTGGGCAGGGGAAGGATGGCTGTGGTTGGTGTTCTGTGGCAGAGCTAGGGATGAGACTAGAGGACTGATTCGATCTGGCATGGAGGAGGGAGTGCTGAAGGTCTTCAGCTGGCCTCTTTCCCTGGCCTGCTCAGCAGATGGATGTGCTCCCAGCCAATGCCTGCTGGTGTTGGAGGCTGGGATACTGGGATGCATTGGGGGAAGGGAGGTTGGGGAGAAGCTCTGTGCTGTCTCTTGAAGATGGGGTCAGAGAGGATTGGGAGAGCACAGTAGGCTTGTGCTGCAGAGCTGTTGATGAGCCTGGGGGGCAGGGTGTTGGATCTGGGGAAACGGAGAAAAGATGGTCTGCCACAAATCTTTTTCTGAAGGAGACATATTGTCTTGGTTTTTCATGTTGCCTGTGTTTCTATGCTTGGAATTGTGCATCTTTCATGGACTGCAGTTGTTTGGTTTGGTTTTTTTCAAGACAGGGTTTCTCTGTGTAGCCTTGGCTGTCCTGGACTCACTTTGCAGAGCAGCCTGGCCTCAAACTCACAGTGATCCACATGCCTCTGCCTCTCAAGTGCTGGGATTAAATGCAGGAGCCTCCTAGTTTGGCTTTGGCTGTAGTTTGAATTGTGAATTCTATTGAGTGGGCGTTTGAGTCTTTGTTTTCTCCACTGGTTTGAGATCAATGAAGTGATGCTTGAACTTCCATCTTGGGGCCACTTGATATTGCATTCTGGATGAGCTAGCTGAGGTGGCCCAGGTTTGTCTATGGGACGACATGGACTCTTACTTCACCAGAAGACATTCTTCCTGAGGTGGCAGCGAGGAAGGTGGCTTGCTAGTGTTAGTGGATGTGTGGCTTCAGACGTGAGAAGTGTGGGCCCTGTAAGCACTTAGTGAGATGTTGAAAGTGACCTTATGGAGGAATGCACTCTCACCTGAAGAAAACGCAGACGTGCCATACAGGTTTTTTTTTTTAATTAAATAATTTATTTATTTTTCTTTTTTTTTTTCCTTTTTTTTTATTAATTTATTCTTGTTACATCTCAAAGCTTATCCCATCCATTGTATCCTCCCATTCCTCCCTCCCCCCCCCATTTTCCCATTATTCCCCTCCCCTATGACTGTTCCTGAGGGGGATTACCTCCCCCTATATATTCTCATAGGGTATCAAGTCTCTTCTTGGCAACCTGCTGTCCTTCCTCTGAGTGCCACCAGGTCTCCCCCTCCAGGGGACATGGTCAAATGTGAGGCACCAGAGTACGTGAGAAAGTCATATCACACTCTCCACTCAACTGTGGAGATTATTCTGACCATTGGCTAGATCTGGAAAGGGGTTTAAAGTTTACCTCCTGTATTGAGATTATGAAAGTTAGGGCTCTGAAGGATGGTGGGGGCATGACCTCTGACTCGGGTTGAGTGGCCAGGAGGCACTCTGATAGTGTTAGAGTGCCAGAGGGAAGCAAAGTTATAGCTTCTAACCTGGGTAGACTAAGCTCCACACAATGGGAAAGAGGGTGCTAGAGGGCAGGAAATGTGGTTTCTGACCTGAGGAGTAAGCTCTGCGCATGCCCTGAGACACTGACTGTTAGGGAACTAGAGAGTGGAAGGTGTAACCTTTGACCTGGGAGGATAAACTCCCTGAGGATTCTGAGGTACTGGGCTTAAACACTTCTTTTCATTTTTTATTGTGACTTTTAAATTTTGTTTATTATGATTATGTGTGTGTATGCCATGATGAGGATGCTGTTGGAGGTGGCATGGATACCACAGAATGCAAGTGGAGGTCAGAAGACAATTGTTTGTGAAGTTGGTTCTACACTTCCAACTTTAATTGGGTTCTAGAGTCAAATTAAGGTGGCGAGGCTTGCCAGGCAAGCCCTATTTTCCACTGAGTCATCCTGCTGGTTCTTAAACTTTTAAAGTAGCTAAAACATATGTGAGTATTATGTGCATACATATTGTAGTTATATACAGTCAGGCATATATGCTATTAATACCTATTATAACTTCATTGGGTGATTAAATGATTAATAACTGGATGAAATGTTGGGAGTAGTTGTCAACCATCAGAAGTCATGGTAATAACCTCTATAAACTTTTCTCCTATAAATTTTCTGTTCATCATAATTTTCATGACACACAAACCTTTAAATCATATGTAAATAATACATAGTTAAGAATATAAAACAATTTTGCTTAGGTTTTTCTGAAAGTTTTCATTTATAAACTTCATCTGTTCTGTTTTTTTATGAGAAGTTAAATACAGGTTTCTTACCAAGGTATTGGCTGATTGTTATTTGGGTGAGAATTATGACTTTCAAGACAACTGCACACTGAGCAGTTCTCAGTTTGCAATTCCCAAGCTCACTGCCTCAGGCTCCTTTGCTGGTACATCAGCAAAACAGGTTTTCCTAATCAAGAGACTCCTTAGCATTGAAGGTCCTGCTCCTAGGGGATAGGTGTGCACAGTACCTGCCCACATGAGCACCATGGCCGCCTGGCTGAACTTCTGGCATGCAGAGCAAGTATTATCATTTTGACCTACAGTGTCTACCAGAAACAGGGTTGTTATCAAACGTTGGCAGCAAAGGTGTTTTCACTGGAGTAGATGCTACGGTGCAGCTTAATGTTATTCTTAGCCTCGTTGTTTCTAAGTCTGCTTCTCTAGCTCTCCAGAGAGCTATGTGACTTGCTTATATTTTTAACATATTCTCTTTCTGCCTAAGCTAGTGATTATGAATTCTATTATTTGTAACAAACAACTATGTGCAATGGTATTACCTTCATCTCCATTTGCCAGATGAAGAAATTAAAACTTCAAGAAATGGAGGGAGAAAAAAATCTATGATCATATAGCTAATAAACAAATGATACACAAAACACAAGCTCCAAGGCTTATAGGTTGAAGTCTGGAATCTTCCACAATGCCATGTACATTGTTATACATTGTTTTATGAAAATTATTAGCAATTAGCTAAAAGCTTAGACCATGTAATATCCAGAAGTATTTAAATTTAAGATATTCAGTATTTACCACAAAGTAAGCTCATCCATGAAAGTAAAGGTTATTTTTTAATTAGTTACAACATAGCTACTTTGTCCACTCCCAGTCATGGGGCCATTCACAGCACATGACAGTACTGGGGCTTGGAGGCTTCTAAGCTGTACCTGTGTAGTTCAGGGGGCCAATCACAGAGGAAGGAAGAAGCTGGGCTTGGTGACCCCATTGCCTTCACCCAGTGGACGTTGAAGCCATTTATTAGCCTCCTCAGAAATGCACACACCATTCTGGGCATGGTGGCACACGCCTTTAATCCCAGCACTCAGGAGGCCGGGGCAGGCGGATGGCTGTGAGTTCGAGGCCAGCCTTGTCTACAAAGCAAGTCCAGGACAGCCAAAGTTACACAGAGAAACCCTGTATCAAAAAGTCCAAAAAAAGAAAAAAAAAGAAAGAAAAAAAGAAAGAAAGAAAGAAATGCACACACCACACAAGTCCAATGTCTAAGTGAAAACCTTGTTTAAATATAATAAGAAATAAGTGTTAAATATGCGGATGAACACTTAAGACGTTGCTAGTCAGTTGTGTGACGCCTCTGAACGACACTATCACCAGCTGCTGGGCTGAGTAACTGGAAAGTCTAAAAGAGCTTTTGAGAGAAACCCCAGGGTCTAGGGTTCACACTGCCACCCTGCTCTGAGATTCAAAACGTAATCAAGTATGCTTCAAGGAAATGACTCCTTCTGCAGGAATTAGGAAAACTGTTAAATTCCTTGTTAATTCATAGCAAGATACAAGTTTGGGTGTCTTAAGTACTTCAAATAAAAATATTTTCAAATATGTATTACTATCTCCATGTGCACAGATATTGTTTTTGTTTTTAAAAAGAAAAAGGAAGACATGTTTTACCCAACAGACCATTTCTCTTTCTGGAGGAAGTATGGGAGTTTGTGTTATACAAGGAACTTTTGAAGTTCTGATTCATTTCCCTTTAAATCATCCAAATATTGCTTTTTATGGGCTATGGAGTGGCCAAACAGTCTCTAAGGGGGTGCTAAAACTCTTGAGCCTTGCTTCCTTCAAATAAAAGTAAAATAAAGTTTTTAAAGGAGGAAGCAGGTTCTGTGTGAGTCTGTATGGACTGAGAAGCTTCCCTCAGTCCTAAGAGATGTGAGTTCTGCATGTTCTAGGCTCTTTTTCCTGTTTAATAGTTGACTTCACACAAAGACTTCCTTTACAGCTTAAAGCACATCTTCCTTTCAGAAGCATAAACATTACTTAACCAAAGCACCTTTTATTTTCTCCATCAGGAGCCATGTGGAGATGTTTCAAAGTGAAGGCAAGGTACCACTCTACACCACATGTTGTTTATATACCTAGAACTCAAGGGATGCCAGCTGGAAAATTACTCTGAACTAATGGCAATTGACTTATTTAAGATCACCGAGTGATTCAGATAGTGGTGAGTACAGTCCACTGATGGATAGCTACAGCAGAACAGCAGGGAGCCTATTTCCCTTTGTTTTAGTTAGGGTTATTTTTGCCATGATAGAACACCATGACCACAATAACTTGGGGAGGAAAGGTTTTACTTGGCTTACATTTTCATATCACTGTTGATCATCAAAGGAAGTCAGGACAGGAACTCAAACAGTGTAGGAACATGGAGGCAGGAGCTGATGCAACAGCCATGGAGGGATGCTGCTTATTGGCTTGCTCTCCTGGCTTACTCAGCCTGCTTTCTTATAGAACCCAGGACCACCGGCCCAGGGATGGCCCCACCCACAATGGGCTAATTGATTGGCACTCAGGCCAATCACTAACTAAGAAAATGCCTTACAGCCAGGCCTTATGAAAGCATTTTCTCAATTGAGGTCCTATTCTTTCAGATAACACTAGCTTGTGTCAAGTTGACATAAAATGAGCCAGCACACCTTTCTTATCTTCATTGCTAAGAATAATGTCTCTGGCTGGTCAAAAAAATCAGATTACTTTTGTCTTAAAGCATTCCTTTACCTTAATTCTCTAATGGCCTAAAAGCTTAAGTCCTGTGGGGGGGAAAGACCAAGACTGAATGAAGTATTTCATCAAATGTTAGCTTGATAGTTCACCAGTTGGAACAGCAGAAGAAATCTAACAGCAATTCTACATTTCCAGGCAATTGGTCAAGCCACTGTTTAGGTTTTTGGAAATCTCACACCATAGCTACCGTAAGCAGAAGTCAGAGGGAAGCAAGGAGAACTCAATTCATTCTCCCTCTTTCATGCAGTGCCATCTCTGGGCAAGTGACATGCTTAGCACTGTGTATGCAGCAATGGACCACGGAGAAACTTATAGTGAGAGGCCTGTTGGACAGGGCCATGGCTTTTTAGTAATAAATACTACTTTTGCAATGAACCACGGAGAAACTTACAGTGAGAGACCTGTTGGACAGGGCCACAGCTTTTTAGTAATAAATACTACTTTTCCTTTGTGGTGTGTTTATGTTTTCAGGAGAAGGCAACATGGAAGTACAAAAGTTCACTGAGTTCTCTCCAGCTTCAGTCCTTCAATGATCAGTCAAGGTTTGAATTTCCTCAGATCTACCTGGGATGTGATCCACTCGTTCATTGGCCATGTGCTCTTAGTCTATCTCAACTTGACCTTACTGATTCCCAGGTGCTGTCCTTGTCTCCTACTTCACGACAAATACCAAAGCCATTTAATTTGTATTTCCTCAACTCTTTTCTCTGGCATTTCCAAATTTACATCAGTTTTCTACATTTAAGACAACTTACCCCCTGAAGTAGTATCTACAACCTTTAAAGAAGGATTTGAAAATGATATTAAACATTGTCAAAAACATGTCAGGCTGTTCAGGAAATCTGTAAATAAAATACAAGAAATAAAAAAGAATATCTTCCATAATAAAGTGAAGCGTATTTTGACACTTTGATAAATGAGTTTGATATTCAATAAAAATGGAAAACGCGAAAAAAGAAAAATGGAAAATATATGTAATATAATAGTTCAGAAACAGATTCAAATGCCTATCGAGTTTTGGCTTCTCATGAAGGTGACATCAAACTGGGTAAAGAGGGAATAATTCAAAGAATGATGTTGGGGAACTGGTAGGCCACTAGAAAAATATAAAACTCTATTTCCCTCATCAAAAACAAATTCCAGATGCATTACTCAAGTGTAAGAAATAAAGGAGTTACAGAAAGACATGAGGAATGGGAATCCACCTTATGTCCTAAAATAACTTTTAAAAAGTCAACAAAAATGTGAGAAATCATGATTTTCACACACTGGATGACAAAGGGCAGCAATCCCTGGGAGACAAGACACAAGTGGCCAGAGCCCAGGATTACTCAGTTTGCTGCCTAAAGAATCTCCAGGTCACGCCATGGGGAAGGCAAGTAGCTAGCCCAGCAACTCACTACACAGAGAAGATGAGGCCCAGAGACCACAGGTTGCTGGAGGCCGGCAGGGAGGTACCCTTCAGAAGAAGCCAAGAGCAGGGGCTGAGAATTTCAGAATCTCTTCAGAGAAATCAACCCCAATACCCTTAGCGGACATGTAGGACGTCAACAAGCAGAGGTGGCCAAGGCCAGGAAGATGGCCATCTGATAGGACTAGGAAGCATGTCTTAGAGTGGGCTCCAAATGATCTTATTCTCCCATCTAGAAACACCTCAGGATTGACAGAGCATCAAGTTTTCCTCTTTAATGGGAGGAATTTTTCCTTCAAAGTATTGGTCTTGTCTTGACTTACAAGATCTAAATGGATAAGAACCAGACTCAAGAATCAGTTCCGAACATAGCTAAATAGTAGAACACATGCTTAACAGTGTAGTGCAAGTTCCTGAATTTGATTATTTTGTTTTTTGTTTTGTTTTTGTTCATTTATTTGTTTGTTTGTTTTCAAGACAGGGTCTCTCTATGTAGCCTTGGCTGTCCTGGACTCACTTTGTAGACCAGGCTGGCCTTGAACTCACAGAGATCCATCTGCCTCTGCCTCCTGGGTGCTGGGATTACAGGCGTGTGCCACTGTGCCCTGAAAACTTGATTTAAAAAATAGATTCTTTTATCATACAATACATTCTGATTACAGTTTCCCCTCCCTTCATTCCTCCCAGATCCTGAAACATCCTCTCTCCCCTGGATCCATCCCCTTTCTATCCCCTTTCAGAAAAGAGCAGACACCCAAGAGACCACAGCCAAACAGGACAAAATGAGATACATTACAAAGAGGCAAAAGCCATCATATGGAGACTGGACAAGGCAAGCCAATAGGAGTAAAAGAGTTCCAAGAGGAAGCAAAAGAATCGAGGATGCACCCCATTCCACAGTTAGGAGTCCCACAGCTATAATGTGTACGCAGAAGACCTGGTTCAGACCCATGTGTACCCCGTGTTTACTGCTTCAGTCTCTGGGGGCCCTATAAGTCCTGTTTAGTTGATCCAATGATCCAAAATTTCCTGGTGTCCTCCATCCCCTCTGACTCCTATAATCTTTCTGCCCCATTTTTTCAAGGGATACCCTCAGCTCCAAGGGAAGGTAACCAATGGAGACCTGTGGTTTAGACTATCTCTCTGTATAATGCCTGGCTGTGATTCTCTGTACCCGCTCTCATCTACTGCCAGAGGAAGCCTCTCTGATGACAAGGCACCAATCTAGAAGTAGATGACAAGTATAGCAGAAGATAATTAAGAATCATTTCACTGGTTTTTGGTTTGGCTCTACCCTAGGTCTCTGGGCTCTTTGGCTTTCAGTTCCTGGCCATCTAAACAGTGCCAGGCATGGGCTCCAAATCATGAAGTGGGCCTCAGGTTAAATCAGCCATTGGCTGGCCTCTCCCACAGGTTTTGTGCCACCGTTACCCAGGCACATCTTGCATGCAGTACTGATTGTAGGTCCAGGGTTTTGTGGCTGTGTCGGCATCTAGGTTTCTCTTTTGGTTGAATGCAGAGCATCTTCCCACACCAAAGAGAGTTGAATATCGGAGTCAAGGCTCCACCCGGGTACCACTCTTGATGTTCAATGAGTGGTGTGCATGTTGTCCTTGGCAGTGGATGCTACTGTCAGTTTGTGAGAGCAAGACTTGAAGTTTGTATCATGTAGGTCTTTCACTTGCTTGGTTAGAGTTACTTCAAGATATTTTCTATTATTTGAGGCTATTGTGAAAAGTCCACTTGTCATTTGTATATAGAAGGGCTCCTGATTTTTGTGAATTGATTTTGTATTCAGCCACTTTGTTCAAAGTGTTTATTATAGCTGTAGGAGTTGCCTGGTAGAATATTTAGGGTCACTTATGTATACCATCAGATCATCTGCAAATAAAGATACTTCTACCTCTTCTTTTCCAATTTGTATCTGAAAGTGTCACCTAAGAGCAAATTTTCAGCATTAAGGGAATTTATGTGCGCCAGAGGGAATAATGGCAGGGAATATAAGAGACAAAGACTGGCGACAGAGGACACGGGAGGAGGGGAAGGAAACAAGAGTGAGGAGGAAGGGGTGTTTGTCCCAGGGAGGAGGATTGGCGGGGAGTGGCAAAGAACTGACTCTGGATAGAGAGGAGGCAGATGTGGCCCATAGGCAGATGACAATTTATAAAGGTAAAAGGGGAAACCCCATGTTAGGGGGATGTGTTTTATTTTAATTGGGCGTGTTAATTAGGTGAGCGGGGGGGGGGGGCCTTGATTTCTAGAGTTTAATACTTTGATAGCTGGACCTTGGTGGTCAGCCTCAGGAGAAGGAAATGGCCACATAAGGGAATAGACCTTGGGTTGGGGGTTAGCATAAGGAATGTAATCTAATGATTTTTGGTTAGACAGAGGGAATGGGGGAGAAGGGCAAGGCCTGCCAGAAGTCTGTTTGCCACTCTTGGGTTGTCTAGAGTCCCTTCGGTGTCCCCTTAATCTTGCCCCTGCATGGGGCAGTCCTCAGCTGACAAAGATCACATGCCTTCTCATGAGGCAGTTTCATACCCCACACTTGCTTGGGATGAAAACAGAAACATGTTTACATAACATAACCAAAACTTTCATTACAGAGGGAGGAATGGGAGAAAGAGAGAGAAACAGAGAGAGAGACACACAGAGAGAAAGAGAGACAGAGAGAGAGAGAGACAGAGAGAGAGAGAGACAGAGACAGAGACAGAGACAGAGAGACAGAGAGACAGAGACAGAAAGAGACAGAGAGAGGGAGAGAGAGATTCAGCCACTGGACTTGGCATAGGCCTTTGAATCCTCAAAGCCCACGCACCAGTGACATACTTCCTCCAAACAAGGCTACACCTTCTAACCTTTCAAATAGCGCCACTCTCTGGTCACTAACCATTCAAATATATGAGCCTATAGGGGTCATTCTTACACAAACCACCACACTCTCATTCAACTTAAACGTGATAATAACTATTTTTCTTTCGTTCAGTCTCTCACATTTCGAAGGCACTCTTTATCCTGCTATGAAAGTATTCTAGATCAAAAGCCTGTTCACTATAATTTCATATCTAACGCCCCCCCATGGATCTTCTCCAGCAACAATGACAGAAAGCAGTCCAGCTTTCACAGTGTATCATTTGAGGAATTCTATTGCCTGTCTCCACATAATCTTCAGCCTCATCTTCTATGCCTTTTCACCACCCAGCATTGCATAAACCAGGAATGGTGGTGTCCACCTGTGGTCCCAGCAGTAAGAAAGTACAGAGAAGGGAGTCAGAAGATCAAGGCCATCCTTGGCTACATAACAACATCAAGGACATGAGATACAGGAGATACTATTTTAAAAAAAACAAGAATAAGAACAACAAAATCTATTAATGGGCATACTTAGAGCTCATAGGCATTTAAAGACCCAGTTCCTTAATCAGTAGAGCAACAGATACAGCTCAGTTATTAAAGTCACAGTGGCTCTGGTCACACAGCTCAGTCATAATAGCAACTACTGCCAAGCCTGATGACCTGAATTTAATTCCCAGGACACATATGGTAGAAGGAGAGAACTGAGTCCCACAAGTTGTCCTCTGACCTCCACATGCCCACTGTAGCATAGGCACAAACACACATGAGATAAGTAAAACTGCAATGAAATCATTGTGGATTTTTAAAAAATTCTTTATAAAGCAATGATATTAAATGGTCTAATGATGTCATTCTAAAGAACAAATAATTAAAGCAGGCATCAGACTAACATCAACATTTAAAATACTTTTTCCTGTTGTTTGCTGTGAGACTGAAACACATGAATGTTCAGTTCAGCCATAGATTCTATGAGAAGACACTTTGGGCTCCCTGAATTGCAGCTACACATTGCCATGAATCAGAGGGCCACACATTGGTCTGTCCTTAGCTCTATTCTTTTCCATTGTCTTGCTTTTCAGTTCTTGTTTCAGTGAGATTTGCTTTATGATATTGTACGTTTGTGTATAGCTGTTAGGGTCCCTCTTAAAGCTCTGTTCATTTCTCTAAAAATGATTTGGCTAATATAGGCCACTTGTATTCTGTAAAGCCACTGTGTTCTTTTTAATTTCTAAAGGGAAACACTGTATTAAAATTTTATTGAAATTTTTGAAAAAAAAAATAAGCTCCATATCAATTTGAACTTTCCAATCAACCAAGAATGAAAACAAGGATCCAGAAAGATGGCTCAGCAGTGAGGAGTTCTGACTCTTTACAGAAGACCCTGGTTCACTTCCCAGTGCTCACAAAACAGGACTCACAATGCCTGTACCCCATAAGTCTAGGCCTAAGGGATCCAGAACCTTCTTCTGGCCTCTAAGAGCCCTTCCACACATGTGGTTCACATAGACGTATATGGGCGCACACACACAAACATAGAAAAATAATAAATAAAAGTAAAAAATAAAAATTAACAAAATCCTCATGTTTTAAGTTGTCTTCACCAACCCCTGTGTTACATCCTTGTTTCTGCATTAGCCAGAACTTAATCGTGTGAACTTAACCACCTTTGTGAAGAGCTGGGAAAGACGTCCTGTAGCCTAGCTCATGGGCTTCCCAAGTGCACCAGAACACTGCCTTTGTGCACTCTGTACAGGCTGTCTTTGTATATCCAAATGCTGATTTCTGTAGCCAAAAATGTTAAGTCCAGGCAGGACTTTGTTTTTGGTTTTTGTTGTTTGTTTGTTTTGAGTTTTTTAATTTGTTTTTGTTTTTGTTTTTTTGTTTTTTAACTTTTCCAGTGAATTTTTATTAGTCGCTGCATCTTGATTCAGGGTCCCAGTAGGGACCATCATATACACGGGTCCCCTTTACTGTCTGGGGAGAAGGGCAGAGAACAGAGAAGAGGTGGGCAGAGCCAGGTCAGATCTTCCAAGGAAATGTGCCCTTCCGCTCTGTGGTCATCCCAGGCTGAGACCTATGATATGGAGCCCAGGGACTTGTACGTGCGTGGGCACCACTCACACATGGAGACATCACCCCTTTGAGGCCATTGCCTTCTCGCAGCGGTGGAAGTCCAGAGAGTTCTACCAACAGTTCTTGGTCTGGTTCTGTTTTAGGAAGCAGCTGTCAAAGGGGGGCAGCCTTGTAGTTCTTGATCTTAGTCTTGATGCCTTCAGCCATGGTGCTGACTCCTAAAGCCTGCCCAGAGCAGCGTTAGTTCACTGTGACCCTTAGCAGAGAAGCCAATGTCTGGATTTTGGTATTGTGAAGCACCACCTGTCTCAATGTTTTGTTCTCCATCGCCTTCTGATTGGCTGAACAAAGAGCTGGCGGGCCCATAGCCAGGCAAGGGAGAGAGGTGGGAACTTCAGGCAGAGATAGGGAGTTTTAGAAAGAAGCAGAAGGCAGGAAGGTTCGCCAGCCAGATAACAGAGGAAGAAACGGTGCCTTGACTAAGAAACTGAGAGAGGTAAAGAGCCGTGTGACAGAACATAGATTAATAGGTTAACATAGGTTATCAGGGCTAGTTGGGAATAACAGTAAGCTAAGGCTTAAAGCTAGTGTAAATAGAGTCTCCTTGTCATTATTCGGAGCTGGGGTTGACATATAAAAGTCTGTAAGCTTTTATTGTGCATGTATTTCGTTAAAGTGTTGTAGTTATAAGCCTAACAATTTGATATGTAAGCTACTCTGTCGCTGAAATTTTTGGCAAGAAGAGAAAAAGTTACTGCATCTAATCTTCTGTCTTCTAGAACTTTATTCTCTTTTGTAAAAATGAGATTTGAGGGTTTGCAAACACTCCCTTAAAAAGATAATCACTTCCCAGTACCATCTCTGGGGGCAGTCTTGGCTTTGATTGACAGTGTATGTGACCGGAAGCAGAAGATGCAATTCCTCACCGGAAAGCAGGTGGCGTGGCTGTATATGTGGCCTCTTCATAGAACAGGTAATTTACAGACTGAAAAGCTGTGGGTGATTTTCTAAGGCCACCTGCGTCACTACTTTAAGAGGCCAGAAGCACTTGAGAGGCCACGGAATTCGCATGGAAATGTCTTGCTTTAAACACCAGAGAATGCACGTACATTCCAAAGCCAAGATCTTTCTCACCAAGAGCTTCCCCGTGGGTTGAATATGATTCCTGAAGGTATAATTCTTCACTTTTATTTATTATTTATTTATTTATTTTCTTCTCCTGAGAGACAAGTCGATCATGAAGACTAAGGAGCCCAAGGACTGTGGCTTGCCCAGAGTTGAATTCCACACGAGAAAACTGTTATCCATGTTTAACCTGGGTCTGAAGAAAAGCAGTGAAATGCTTTTCCTGGCAGGCAGAGGGCACCGGAAGGAGGCAGCTGGTTTACCTGAGTGTGAATAACTAAAATTCTTTAAATCGCAAGATACAGTTTGTCAGGGAATACTTGCTAGTGCCAATGGCAACACCAAAACAAAACAAAACAAAAATACCCAAAACAAACAAACAAACAAACAAAAAAGAGGAGGGTGGGGAGCAGGAATTTAAGTCTATAGAAATGCTGAGCTGCATGGAGCTGCGCTGGCCCTTAAGGGCCAAGAGAAGGTCTCTCTCAGCCAGGTAATGACTGCATGGGCCCCATAAGGAGATGGTTAAGTCAAACTGTGAGATAACTACATTTAGGAGGGGAAAAAATGTCAATCACACTTTGCCTTTGACACAAGGAAATTCCTTGAAACTGAGAGTGGAGGGTGGAAGGGAGGGAGAATGTCTCCTGATGTGGGTGGCCAGGAAACCAGGGGCCAGAAAAGCATGAGAGAAGAGAAGGAGAAAGAGACAGGGGGGGAGGGGACGGCCCAAGATTGAATTCTAATCCAAATGCTGTGAGGCGTTCACACCAGGCCTTGGGAGAATATTAACAAGGTTACGGAAGGGGGCGGGGGAGGGGGAACTTTAGCCCCAGGAATTATTAGTGAATACGGAATTATATTTGCACAAACACTACCAGATGCAAGGAGCTAAATGTCCTGCAGATGTGGAAGGGGCCAGCGTATACTCCAAATAGGCAGCGGCTTTATTTGTTTTACCCGTCTGTCTTCCAGAGTCAGGGCAGCTTGTTTTTGAGGGGTTACATTTCTGGAGTGACCACCACACACACCATGAACCCCGGTTCCCCAAATTCTGCTTCATCGGCTTCCATCATGCCTCAGCCCAGAACCATGCCTGTGGAGTAGGCCTGAGGCAGGTCTGACCAGCCTCAGCAGCTTATGTCTTTGTGGAGGGGGTGAGTAGGAATTTCCCGGAAAATGAAAGAGATCAGGGATAGGTACCTCTGAGCCGCTTCAGAGAGGAGCTGTGAGTACAGATACAACCCGCAAACAAAGGAGCCAAGGCATTTTTGTCGTTCCATGAACTATTGTACCACCCACCAGCTTAGGTTCATCGCTGCTGGGAAGGACACTACTTCCGGTCTAACTTTGGACAAGACACTATTTTCAGGGAGTCTCCTGAACAGAAGCCACGGAATGCCTACGGTAGCCCCTTTGAGCAACCGTTGTGAGAATATTGGATTGTCGTGGCTCAGTGGGTAAAAGCTCTTCCCAACAAGGCTGAGTTTGATTCCAGACGCCCACAGAGTGGAAGGTGAGAACTGGCTCCTACAAGTTGTCCTCTGACCCCCACATATGCACCACGGCCCAAGCATGTGCCCCTCTCCAAGGCCCCTCCCACTCACAGATAAATACATACAATATAATAAAAACATTTAAGGATGAGAGTATAGCGGGACACCTTTCAGAACACTGATGTGACATGTAGGAGCAGGGACTCTTGACGCTAGCCTCAGAAGTCCTCGCAGGGGCTCTGTCACTGTTGGTTACAGCCCTGAGTGATTATATGCTTTTATACAGCTCGGCAAGCTAAAGCCCTTAATGCCAGTGCGTTACCATTGCCCTGAACGCCCCCGTCATTTTCCTCTGGGTAGGATGGTATGCAGTTGGGTTACTTGAGCAGAGTGGAACACATTATACGGGTCACGTGGCTTTGCTGTAGAGTTGATTGCTGGTTGTATTTTTATTAGTGGATTCCAGAAACACTCGTATTGGCTGCTCACTCAGTGATCTGGGCAGCCAAGAGATATCATCATCGGCCATGTATGCAGCTCTAAAATTAGCATGGTGGTAGAAGGGAAGCAAGACTTGAAATGCAAAGCCAGAAGCTTGCCTCTGCCTCCCTCAGTGCTGGGATTTAGGCATATTTTAACTGAACTTCAAAACTTTCTTCCCTAAGGAAACCACCAGGTTAATGGTAGGCTTCACAACCCTATGTGCAATTCTTACTCCCTTGTTTGCTGTAGGCAACTCATACCCACATGGACTACTTACTCATAGTCTCATTCTTCTGGGAAGACAGGATCAACAATGCCTTCTAATCTTTGCTCTATAAATGCACATTTCAATTTCAAAACATTATAAGGACCCAGCAGAATTTCCAACCATATAATGCCTAAAACGAGTTGAGGTTTTATTCATTTATTTTTTATTTTTTACTTCAATGCAACTCAGCATCTATCTTGTTGCCTTAAAAATGAAAAGGGAAATAAGTTAATTTTGTATCCAAACAGAACACTTCACTTCTGCATAGAACAAAAGTCCTTGGGTCTCCTGAACTGGCCCCCTAGAGTCTTGTGTATGGCTTCAGATCCTTAGGTGTCAAAGCAGCATATGGTACTGCCTCCAAGTCTGTTGCTGTAAAATTGGATGGTGTTATTTCTTTCCCATTGTAAAAAGTCCCATGAGCCCTGAGAGACAAATGATTAATGACTGAACGCTCCTACACAAACATAAATACTTAATAAAAATAACCCCCCTTTGCCCTAGTGATAGGCACCAATGACCTGATGCTAAGCCTTGATCCAGTCTTAAAGCGCCTGAGATACTTTTCTCCTGCTGCGGAGAAGCTGGGCTGGCGTCTTTTGACGTCCTCCACTGACAAGTCCCCCGCTCCTGCCTGTTGGCTCAGACTTTACTCCCAGCAACGGGAAATCAGCTCTCTGTTTATGGAGGGTGTACACATGGGACACCTCCAGTGCGGGCCACGGAGGGGTCAGTATAACTCCTCTTTTTCAAGCAACACGCCTGCTTGACCTAGACCGCAACATCGTTAGGAAAGTTGTGTGGGATCGAAGGTTTTCATCACATTTTCATTCAGGTTAGAGTCTTCCTGGGAGAAACCGCCGCACAGTTGAAAAGATCATCCATGACAAGCACGTCTCTCCCGACTGCTGCACCTCATGTGTACTTGGAGAGAAATCCACAAGGAACTAGGTTCAGGCCAATTTTGAGTGTACTTTTTGTCTGCTGACTATAACCCACTCTTCTCTTAAGGTAGAACACAACCATGTCAAATGTCTGAGCTCGAGTCTGATCCTGGAGCAAATTTCAAACACCCTGCGTGGATTCTCAGGCAACTCTGATACATAGCAACTGGTTTTGCCTTCCGTGATTTTCCTTTTTTCCCCCTTGGAGCAGAGGAGCAGCTGAGGAAGGGAGTCCTGGCAAGAGAGAAGCACCAGAAGCTCCTTGTGTCTCGGGCCCGGTTTCACACGCCAGAACAAAGCAAGGTGAGGGGCCTAAGACATCGCCCGGCAGATCTGCACCCGGGAAGCCTAATAGAACCAGTTGAAAGCGATACAATCTTATGCATATATTCAAGTTCCCTCAGGCTGTGTCCTTATACGGAAAGATGGACAAAGTCCACAGAAAAAAAACAGAGCAGAGGGAATGAAGTTAGCAGCAGTGCACCTTAGAGGGCTGGATTCAAACATTAGTCCGAGAGGCAGGGCCCGGTGTTTGATGAGTTTTGTTCCATCTCAGAAGTAATAGTGGAGAGTAACTGATGGAACAAAACCTGTGTTCCAGAAATCCTGCCGTGTAGTTGTAAGTATCTGGCCTCACTGTGCTGTCTCTGCTATTTTTCCAAGTGCATATCATTCACATACAGAAATTGGATACGTCCTTAGACCTGGACGTCCAGATCAGCAGGTCCAGCTTATACTTCTCATGAGCTAGGCTCTGGTTTCAAGCTCTCCAACTAAATAAAATTAAAATGAAAATAGTTGGCCAAGGTCTTCATTTATACAAGCTAAGACTAGATCACAATTACAGTTGCCCCCGGACACAGTGAGGAAACTAGGGTAGAGTCCGGTGACTTTTCTGGGAGGAGACACTGGAGTCCAGGGAAGCCGATGTGATCAGTATTTTCAGAACAAAGAGCCCAGGAGAGGAAGCAAGAGAAAGGACCAGCGAGAGCTTCTGGGATCTGTAGTTTCCTACAAGGTTTCAGCAGAAGAACTGCTCAAGCACAGAGAAAACAACCTTAAAGGACAATAAGCTCCGAAGTCCCAGGATGCACAGGGTCAGGACAGTAGCTGTTCCCATCACCCTGACTTGAAACCCTCATAATCCTTGGGTAATAAGCACCTTCTAGTCCGAGCTGTGGGGAAGGGATTAAAATTGAGCTAAATGTTGTCCTGATCCTGCTGAGCAAAGACTGAATCAGGATCTGTGGCATCCAGTTTGTTCCTTAACCCTTCTTTGCACTCCAGAACAGTTTCTAGCACTTTTTAAGATTGAACTAGGAGTGTTGTACATCTGATGGAAAATGACCAGAAACACAAAGAATCAGAAAACATAATAGTGATAGGGAGAAATAAATCCTCTTCAAAATTACTCAAAAATGATCCAAATTATAGCATAAAGAAGGCTAGTAGAATACTTGTGGTGACTGTGTTTCAAATGTTCTCAATGTGAGAAAGGGGCTGAGACTATGCCTTAGCAGTAGAGCATCTGCCAGCATACGCCACACTCTGTACTTCAGAAAGAAAGGATGGACACCCCACAAACTTCCTCCTTCCACGACAGCATGCCCATTACATCATTGTAATTAAGGGCTTGTTTACACAGCCATGCTGATGAGACGTCACGGGTGTGGCATTTCTAGGAGACACAATCTCACAGCAAATTCCCCATTCATCGTGTGTGTGTGTGTGTGTGTGTGTGTGTGTGTGTGTGCGCGCGCGCGCGCGCGCACGCATGAATTTGAAAGAGAGCAAGGGGTTCATGAAAGAATTTGGAGGGAATTTCAGAGCACTAAAAATGGTTTAAACAAAATAAAGTAGAGACACATTTAGTAGGTCAGGCAAAGATAATGAAAATGTTTCTACAAAATGTATTTGTAGCTGGGCACCTTTGGACCACACCTGTAATTCTGACACTGGGGAAGCTGAAGGAAAGATATGAAGACAGGATAGCCTGGGCTCTACTGTAAAAACCTTATTTCAAGCCCTCACCTGAAATAACGTCTAAATATGGAAGCTAAAGCATCTAAGGTGTAAAATGCACCAGACGAGATTCACATCAGTTTAGACAACAAAGGTAAATTGATATGTGGGTTTGGAGGCACAGAACTAGAAGAAGCTATTCGCCATGCAGCACAGAAGAACTAAAGACACACACACAAAAGGGACTACGTGGCTGGTCAAACAGACCAGTAAGGAGGTAAGGCAAGGCAAAGCACAAAATATTGAGGAAATAGCAGCTAAAACTTTAGAAATACCCAATATGCTTCAACTATAGGAAACATGAGAAAACATGAGAGCATCAAGGCAGGTCATAGTCAAATTGCATGAACAAGTGAATGTTCAGAAATGCTACAAGATGTTTTGATTAATACTGTTATTAATATGTTAATAATTTTAAAATTAAATTGCAATTTGTATCTATAACCTTAGAAGTCAAATACACAAAGGAAATCTCTGCTGTTGTCTATGAAAAAGGAAATAAAGTAAGCTAAACAAAAAAATAAAATAAAATAAAACCCTACTCAAATAGCCCATTTACTATATTTAGATATTGGAAAAATATAATGAGACATGAACTCTCACCAATTTGAAGGGTTACTATAAAAAAGGATAAAAGAGAAACATTGACCAGAAACATGAATGTGAAAAAAAGAACACTTGTTTTCTGTTGATAGTAAATTGATCAACTATTATGGAAAACTGTACAGGTACTCATCAAAAAACAAAGAATAAAATTACCGTATAATCCAGTAACCCTATTTCTTTATATTTAACAAACAAACAAACAAACAAACAAAAAAGGTTGAAATCATGCATGTATGCCCTCCTGTGTTGGTTGCAGTTATATTTATTTGCAAGAGCCAAGTTCTAGAATCAACCTAAATGTCTATCAGTAGATGAATGGATAAAGAAAGTATGGTATCTGTGTACAATGCAGCTTTAAAAAAAGAAAAAAGAAGATGCTTTCACTTGTAATATGAACAAACCTGGAAGGTGGCACAGTAAGACAAGACAAGACAGACAAATGCTCATAGTCTCATTTGAATGAGGAACACTCAGAGGTCAAACTCACTGGAGCACAAGATAGCATCACGGCTATATAGGCTTGACGGAGGAAAGCTGGGATAACATTGGTCAAGGATATGGCAATTTAGCTAGGTGTGAGGAACAAATTCAAGATTTGATTGGACATCCCTGAGACTGTAGTTATGAACAGGGTAGTACAAGTTTATGTCTCTAAGAGAGGCTTAAGTCACTCAACATATACACAAAATAAGTGTGAGAGGCAATCCATACCTAATGGCTTGAGGTAGCCATTCCACAGTATTCTCATACCAAGATACCATGCACACAATAAATTTATTTACATAAATTATATATAATTTTTGTTTGCCAATTAAAATATTAAAGGAACAAAACTGTCACACTAGAATTTTCTAGTCCTCTAAATATTTAAAATGAAAGTAAAATACTTTTTCAGACTAACACATGCACACACACACACACACACACACATGCGCACACACAAACAAATGATAAAACTATAGATTGAGAAAAATGTAACAAAATCCAATAACCATACTTAGTTCTTCTTTCTTTTTTTTTAATAATTTATTTAACTTTATTTTAGTGTGAGGGTGTCAGAGCCATTGGAACTAGGATTACAGACAGTTGTGAGCTGCCACGTGGTGGCTGGGAATTGAACCCGGGTTCTTTGGAAGAGCAGACAGTGCTCTTAACCACTGAGCCATCTCTCCAGCCCCCTAGTTTTTCCTTCTTTCTTTTCCTTTTTTAATAGAAAATCAGTTGAGGATGCGAGACTAGCATGAGCAAGGCTCTGGGGTGTGAGTCCTAGCGTAACACTACAAAACAAACAAAGCCACAGCCTCTACCAAAGTGACCAGAACAAATGTCCTTGAGTGGATGAATAAGACGTATAGAACTCTTATAGCTGATATCATACGTGATGATAAAAGACTACATGCTTTTTCCCGTGAGATCAGCACCAGGTGGTGATGTCTGCGCCATACACATATTCCAAATTATACTGGAAGTAACAGCATAATAAGGGGGGAAATGAATGGCATCCACATAGAGAAAGAGGTGTAGGGTGTTTCTTCTCATATGCCAAGACTGTATACATCAGAATCCCAGGAAGAAAAAACCTCTCTAGAACTAACTGATGGATTTAGTTTGATTATAGAATACAAAATCAGTACATAAAAATTAATTGTATTTTTGTACACCAGCAACAATTAGAAACTGAAATATAAAGTATCATTTATAGTAGCATCACATGAAACATTTGGTTGGCCTGACAATGAATGGCTCACGTTCGTGTATTATAAACCACAAAATATTAAACACTTAAATATGGGTTCACGGACTGAAAGATTCACTAGTTAGTATGTCAGTCCTTCCAGAAGCAAACTGGGTTCAAGTGCATCTCCAGCCAAACTGCTACTGGCTTCTTTTGATGAAATCAACAAATGAGTTATAAAATTTATATAAAAAGGCAAAGGCCTTAAAATGCTCGATAGCACTTTGGAAAGACAAAACAACATTGAAGAATTCATGCTGCTTTACTTCATCACATAAAACCAAGAGGCTGTATGGTACTGGTGTTGGGAAACACAAAGAGATCCACAGAAGACAGTCCAGAAAGAAACCTGCACATGTGGCAAACTGGCTTGGCAAAGACAATTAAGTAGAGAAAGAACAGTCTTTCCATCAACGATATGTTAACAATTTGTGTTCCTTTAAAAGATGTATCTCAATCCATAATGCAGCATGTGCTAAAAATTACCTCAAAATGGCATTACCATCTAAGTGTAAAACCTAAAAGGATAACCCTTGAAGATGTTGCTTGCTGGACCACTTGATGTAGGCTCCAGGCTTCGTGACATCACCACCCTTAGTACTTCAGTAAGTGCCTGAAAAGTGAAATAGTCAATGTTTGTTACTGACCTCACACCGATAAAGTTGAGGCCTGATAGGACAACATCATATAATGCACAATCTATGTTCAAATTTCCTTAATTAATTGCTTCGATAATATCCTTTTCTTGCTATTTATTTCAATACAGAAATAAGTCCAGAGATATGCACTGTATTTGTTTGTGTGTGTGTGTTTGCGTCCTATAATCTAGAGCAGACCCCCCCACACCCAAATTTTTTTATTTTATGACCTTAATAGTTTTCAAAACCTTGTGCCAGTTATATTGAAAGACACCCAACACCATGGATCTAATTAATTTCTCGTCTTCGGAGGCAGATATTTTGTGCATGCTATACGAGGGATCATGTATATCCCTCTTCCAGTCCCAGCACATACCGCTCGTGTCGGGCTGCCCCACTGGCTGTTGAACCACTTGGTGAAGCATCTTCTGTCTCCACTGTGAAGAAACATACCCTCTATGATAGCTCTTCTCAATCTGCATGTTACGTTCTCCTCAGGCAGCTCACCGGTGACAAACTTTATTTGAACCAGTGATTGAACTGGTGTTGGAAAAATGATAAACTTGTTATCTTAATGTCCACTTTACATATAATAATTGGTATCCTTCTGTAAAGGAGGGATTGGCTTCTCCTGTTTCCTTTTATGGTATCAGCATGCCTGCATCGACCTTAAAAATAAGCGTGCTTTATCTTAATGTATTACTACGTGTTGCATAATTCCATCTATCCGATATGTTGCATGCTATTCTCAAACCTTCCCGAACATAGCCATAGGCAACCTGCATGCAAGTCCAGACAAAGCATGGATGATACACATGTGACAACGCGCACAAGACCCACATGGCCAAGCTAGACAAAACCCCAGCAGTGAGAAGGGAATGTGGGCACAAAGTCCCACCCCTCTCCAAGAAACCATTTGCAATTGGTACCTTCTGGGAAAGACAGAAAGTGGCTTTCTTCAGTAGAGTGATGCTGAGCACATCAAGAACATCTCTAGAGCAGCCTCACTCGCAGGAGTAGCTGAACGGCACAAAATGGACTCCATGTTTTTTGTGCCTGTTTCTGTCCATTTGTTTGTGTGTTTTTTTTTTTTTTTTCCCTATTGTTTTCGGAGGGGGGCAGTCTTCTTTGAGTTTTAGTTGTTTGGTTGTTATTTCACTGTTTTGCTTTTCAGGGAGGTAGAAAGAGCCTGAAGTTAAGTAGGTGGGAGGTTGGGGGGATCTGAGAGGACTTGGAAAAAGGAAAAGAATGTATGTATTTTTACAAATAATTAAAAATGTAACAATGGTATTTTTAAAGGCACCTGTAGGCCTGCAGCTGAGCACAGCAGGCCTGTCTTCCCAGGCTGTGAGCACCCACCTGATCTCTTCCTTCAAAGGTATAACTAGCCATTTGCACCTGAAGCCTTGTTTGAACCAGCTTCAAGGAAGCCAGCCTCCCAGGTGCACCCAGTGCTCCTGGCAGGGTGCATCCCAGGTGCTCCCAGTGCTGCTGGCAGGGTGCATCCCAGGTGCTCCCAATGCTCCTGGCAGGGTGCATTCTAGGTGCTCCCAGTGCTCCTGGCAGGGTGCATCCCAGGTGCACCTAGTGTTCCTGGCAGGGTGCATTCCAGGTGTGCCCAGTGCTCCTGGCAGGGTGCATCCCAGGTGCTCCCAGTGCTGCTGGCAGGGTGCATCCCAGGTGCTTCCAGTGCTCCTGGCAGGGTGCATCCCAGGTGCTCCCAGTGCTCCTGGCAGGGTGCATCCCAGGTGCTCCCAGTGCTCCTGGCAGGGTGCACCACACCCTCCTCCCATTTCTGTGTTTCCTTACCATTTCCCACTCCAAAGTTACGTTTCTCTTTTTAAACATGAGTGTCCAACTATCAAAACACATCTTTTTCTTTAATCCTATTTTATTCCTGAAGACAAATATAGTTCCGGTTCTCTGATGCCTGTCCTAGCAGCAGGCCCACTAAGTTCTAGATTGTATAGTAGGTCACTTATACCTGATCCTATTTGGATTCTGCTTGAATTGGTTTTAATTCTTCTCACCAGTATGGTTATGTTGTCAACATTGTATATGTGAGTTTTCTTACTTCTGGTTACAGTCAATGTTTGCTTCTTTTGCCTTTTGAGTTTAGTTCAATATTTATCCTGTATGTATGCACCATGGCCCACTCACGTGGAGGTCAGAGGACAATTTAAAGGAGTCAATTCTCTCCTTCTACCATGTGGATGCCAGGGATCAAAGTCAGGCCAGCAGGTTGGCACCAAGTACCTTAGAGTAAATGAGCCATTCCTGTAGGCTTAGATTTTTCAAAACTGCTTTATTTAGAGTTCTTAAATGCTTTAACCTTTCTAAGATAAGAAAGGTTAACAGGAAAAGGGGCCTGTAGACCTATTGTCAGGATACCAGCAGTCTAGTCCAGTAGCAAACACCAAACAGCAACATGAACCAGCAGTCATGGCACGATCCATCAGAAACAGCAAGGCTCCAGCCAATCAGCTGGAGTCAGTGGAAGTGGCCAGAATCAGGCAGTAAGTTCTTTGGTGTGTTTCTCTCTATGAAGTGAAGACCAGTGAATCATTGCATGGCATAGCAATGCGAAAACATCCTCTCACTGCTGAGGGGTACTATTTATATTCTTTCTAAATATCATGTGCCCTCTCAAGTGTTTGTTTTCAGCAAAACATCACATGCCCTCTATCAAGACAACTCCAGAAAACATTGTATGCTCGCATGCTCTCTCTCTCTCTCTCTCTCTCTCTCTCTCTCTCTCTCTCTCTCTCTCTCTCTCTCTCTCTCTCTCTCTCTCTCTCTCTCTCTCTCTCTCTCTCTCTCTCTCTCTCCTCTCTCCTCTCTCCTCTCTCTCCAGCTTCCAGAAAAACATCACATGAAACAATCGAGTTTTTAAAGAAACCAGAAACTTCCACTTCACATCCCACTGGCCCCTTGTTTAGTTTTGAATCTTAAAGTTCTTGTGATCCAAAAGTTCAGTCTATATCAGAGGATACATGGATGGCTAGCACATCTCTCCCACATCATAGATATTGGTTGCCCCTTGGGTGAACATTTTTATTTCTGGTTTATCTTTTGCTTTGGGTAAACATGAGGAAGTGTATACACATGGTTTTACTTCTGTCTTCCACCGCAAAGGTAACATGTTGTCTGTGCTGTCTCATCTTCACTTTTGTTTTCCATCTCGAGCATCTCTTGGCAGTCACTTTGTAACGGGTCATGGAGGCCTTTATACAACTTCATGGCTGTTAGAGGAGCATGCCCTAGTTTTTCAGGCTCCTATGAGAGGACATTGAGTTGTTTTCATTTTTTTTCCTTTTTTAAATGGTTTTATTATCATAGCGAATGGTTTTCATTGTATAGTGTTTCATTTTTGTGGAAGTGTGTTTTAGTGTTTTGTGTCCATAAGTATATTCAATTGCTAGGGCTGCCTAATAAAATTACCCTAGACTGTATGGCTTCAGTAACAAAAATCTATTTTTTCAGAGTTTTGGGAAAGAGCCAGGAGCCAAAAGTGAGGTGTCATCGAGGCTGGCCTGTCTTTTTAGCTTGCAGATAGCTATCTTTCCCTGTGTCTTCCCCTGACCTTTGTAAATTATCTGTGTCTTAATCTTCTCTTAGAGGGGCAGTAGTCATATTGAATTAGAGCCAACATAAATAGCACTTTTCTTTAAGAAACTCCTTAAAGGTTCTGTGTCTAAACAGTTGAATGCATTTTCTTGAGTGCAGGGCTTTGACATACACATTTGAGGTTGCTACAGTTCAGTCTACAACAAAGAATAAGCACCAGGCATTGTCCAATTCCACTTCTCTGGGTTTTTATGCAGTTTTTCATTGGCACCAGTAACCACACACTTATTTTCATTTTTCTTAAAATATAGTACCTTCAGAAGCATTGCCTATCAGCAGCCACACTGAGATTTTTTTCTCTCTCATACTGAAGGGTATAATTTTATTCCTCAAATCCCACGACTCCCTGGTGAGAAACTCAGGCTCCATTTCCACAGATCCCATTTACACTGGCATGTTTTTCCTTCCCGCCAAGGGCTTCTATAAAACCTAACAGAAACAGTTCTGATGCCAGCCGGAACACACACCCTTGAGACACAAACGCTGCCCTCCTCGCCCCCCCCCCCACCCCGCCCCTTCCTCCACCCCATCTAGACGTTCATTTACAGGCCCCTATCCCTGTGCATCTCCTCTGCTAGAAACCGGATTCTGCAGTGTGGCACAGGTGAGCTTTCTAAACTAAAGAGAATATGCAAATATATAAACAAGTAGATGCTAAATGTGTCTGGAGGGAGCCAGGTCTCCAAGGCTGAGAGATGAGAGGTGAATCAAACATGCTTCTTTCTAGAACTTGAAGTGAGGGGTGCAGGCAGACGTGCTTAGGGCTCAGGAAATAAGAACTAAGTGTAATTTTTTCAGACTGCTGTCCCTTACAGTATACGCTCATTTTAGGGGTTTTGTACCTAGGGAGAGAGCAACACAAGCGGTTGTTACTGCTACTTTTGGCCTCCTTGATTTGGGTAACACACGGTATGACCTGTAGTTCTCAGGGGTGAGCTGTCTCTCAGCCTCCATCAGCTTCCGTGCAGTGTTAGCTCCAGTGATTCCCCCTCATAGTCTTCTGGTGATAAACAATTGAATATTATAGATTTTTATTTTGCAAGTGAAACTTCATTCTAAAAACTATTATATAGAAATATTCTGCATTTCTAACTTTTAATTGCAAAAAACTTCTTTCTGTATCAAGTTGACATGGCATTGATATAATTGATAGAGCTATTGATGTCACTGTGGGATCAGTTATTAAAAACCAGGTCCCCACCATGTGAGCTTATCCTATTGACAGGTATGGAACTTTCTGAAGCTGCTGTCTAGGGGAAGGAAGTTAGAACATCGGAGGCAAGTCCTTCCGAAGGATCCTGGGATCCTGGCTCCTTTCTACTTTTGTGTCCCAGCTGCCAACTTTTCCTCCCTTCCCCATCCTTTCACCAAGTTGTGTAAAATACGGTCTCTCTATGTAGGCTGCCCTAGATTCAAGATCCCACTGTCTGCATTTCCCTCTCCAGTGAAAGGAACTTCAGCTCTATGTCACCATACCCAGATTTTCCTCTTCTTAAACAGATTCTCCCAGGTAAGTTGTCATAGACACAAAAAGCTGACTAACACAGAGGTCTATGGTAAAAAAAAAAAAAAAAAAAATCAAAGGTTCTTCCCCAAGCTCAGAAGAGTGATATGGTATGCATGTTTTATTAAAAACCAAACAAACAAATTCTCAGTGATGGGAGAAATTAAAGATACGTGGCTCATGCCCCATTGATTAACATTTTCTGGAGACAAACCAAGGGGTATTTATTAAGATAGAAAAAAAACATAATCTCGCAATCAGTCATTCCATTTTTAGAAATTTACTCTGAAATGCCAGATGTGTTTTATTATATTTACAATATTTACAAACTTTCATTGAAGCATATAACCATCTAAAAATAATCAGGGCTGGACATGTGTCTCTGTGGTCCCAGCACCTGCGTAGCATGCACAAAGCCAGGATTTGGTCTCAAGAAGAGAGAAAACAACAAAAACAACAAAACCCAGATGCCACTAAAAGAAGATTGTATGAACAGTGATGTCAGCATACAGTCGGATATCTCTGCTTCTGAGCCTCTTAAAGCCTCAGCTGGATGCAGATAAAGATGCCCCAGAATAAAAAGCGAGATGAGGCTACAGTCATCCACAGGGAAAAGAGCACCAGACAGCAGCTCTCAGCCATCCCAGCGGCTCTCAGCCATCCCAGCGGCTCTCAGCCATCCCAGTGCTGTGGCCCTCTAACACAGCCCCAATGTTGTGGTGGCTTGCAGCCATAAAATGATTTTTGTTGCTACTTCATAACTGTAATGTTGCTTCGGTTATGAGTTGTAATGTAAATATTGGATACGCAGGTGGGTCTTAGGCGACCTCTGTGGATGTGTCTTTTGACATCCCCCCAGGGGTCAACCCACATGTTGAGAACCACTGCACTACAGTATGCGGTTCTCTCCAGGATCTGCATAGAATACTTCTGTAAAACGCACCACCAGCAGCTAGCATTGCTTCTCTGTGAATCTCAGAGACTCGCAGTGGATCTCAGATTTCAGGCTGAGGAATGATACCGGAGAAGAGAATTCTGATTGATGTCTTGGCTTGTCCTTTTCTTTACAGTTTGATTTTCTTTTTTTAAAGGCTATATTTTATTTATTTATCTTGTGTGGGTATGAAGAGGTGTGTGTGTGTGTGTGTGTGTGTGTGTGTGTGTGTGTGTGTGTGTGTGTGTGTGTGTTTGTGCTGGGGTGTGCACATGCCACGGGGCACATGTGGCTGTCAGAGGACAGCTCACAGGAGTTAGCTTTGTTCCACTATGTAGGTACGCAGGCAGTCAGGCTTGGTGACAAGTGCCTTAACCTTCTGTCCCATCTTGCTGGCCCTAGGATTTGAATTTTCTTGTGAATGTATTCCTCTAAATAGCAAGAATATTTTAACACACATTTTTCTTCTGCTTTTCTTTTCCTCCCTCCCTTCCTCCCTTCTTCCCTTCATGCCTTCCTTCCTCCCTTTCCTCTCTTCCTAGATCCCTCCCTTCCCTCTTTTTCCCTTTCCTATTCCTCCTACTTCTCTTCCCTTCTTCCTTCTTCCTCACCTTCCTCCTTCCTTATCTCTCTTCTTTCCTTCCTTATTTTCTTTCCTCTTCTTATCTTCCCCCTTCCTTTCCTTTTCTCCCTTGGCTCCCTTCTCTCCTCCCTTCTTCCCTCTCTCCTTCCTGTTCCTCCTGAGATGCTTGGTGCACAGTGCTACTCTCAGAAAAAATGATTTCCCATATCACTACTTTGCAGTAGCTGTCCTGAAAACAGGAAAGCCAGCATGCTTCAAGTTATAGTAGTTCTGAAGTGGGGCTTTGCTTCATATCAGTCTCTTCTTCTCAACTAGAAGGGCCCACATAAATCCCTAGCAACCCTTCAAGAAATCTGAAAGTTGTCCAAAGCTTAGAATAGAGATGCACAGAACACTAACTCCCTAACTACAAACTGAGTGTTATTAGTGTCTTACTTTTTAGATACTGGGGATCATAAAATAGTTTTTCCTCTATCAAAAAATTACATCACTGTTGAAAAACATGGGCACATAATTACTTTGTTGTCAGGGAAATTTTACTTGATATTTATTGGAGGGCTGGGAATTTTTTAGAACTCACCAGACCATCTTGAACCCCCAAATTATACAGCCACACAGAGAGATAGAAAAGGTTGACCCCCGCATGCTGCCCAGAGTGAAACTCCACAAGGCCATCAGCATCTTGAGAAGCCACAGCGCGATCACATCTTTCCACAGCACTGACATCTTCTTAAACTCCTGGCTGGTACATGGGCTTTTTAAAAACTCAAGGCATCGTTTAAAATGTTTATTAGTGTGTTGTGGTTCCAAAAGAGGACGGGAGGGCCCTTAGCTATTGTAAAGTAAGGGTCAGCTGCCGCCACCAGAGAAGTAAACTTCTCTCAACTGCCTACACGACTCAGACATGGTACAGAACCCAATCCCACCGTGTGATAATTTGCTCGATTTTTCTTAAAGGAGCTGTCTCTCAAAGTAGGTAATGCCATCTCAAAGCATGCTGCTATTGAAAGAGTCCTTAAAATCCCATGATCCTAATCAAGTCAGGGGGAAAGACCATGAGGGCTTCTGACAGGACCCTGGCTACTCCCACTGCAGGAACACCGTCTCACCCTGCCTACGTCCAGAACACCTGCCATTCTATGCTGCAAGTGACTGCCCTCCTAGGACTCCTCTGTCCCATCTGAACATGGATGCCTGCCTTAGTCTCCAGCTGACCAAATGCATGACCAGTGTCTGTGTTGGTTATGTGAAAACAAACAGACATCTGTCGCCCACCTCAGACCTGCAGAATGTGACCCTCTCATATGTGCTACATCCCTTCTCCACACACAAACATGAGCTAAAAATGGGTGGATGCAACAGCTTCTTATGAGCTACTCTGCCCACATGCACCTTTAGCAAACCAAGCTGAAAATGTCATTGATAAATATTTATTTGGGAAATTGTATGAACATTGTTACAATTTCTTGATATACTCAATTAGAATTGAGAATAATTTTTCTAGTTTTTCCAAATGGTAGTTGGACTTCAGATGTTTTTAAAGTTTGTCCAAACTACTACTAACATTCTTTTATCCCATTCAACTCAATTCAACAACTATGTGGTCAGAGTTATTTATTCTGTGTAATACTGAGCGAGGCTGGTCACCTCTCCAGAAAATATTAAGCATCCATGGGGAGTACAGTCAGCCAGAATAGGACAGGGTGTGAGAGAGCCTGTGAAAGGCGGAGAAGAGCAGACTGAGTCGCATCAGGATACTAACTCCATCTTGGTCTATTTCATGTGGCTTTACATCTGCAGTCCGCTGAAGAAGAACATGCTGTTCGGATTATAGTGAGTGCTGTGAAAGTGTCCTGTTTAGGAAAGCAAATGACGCCATGCATATTTCCCTCTTGGCTTTGTCTGTGCTCAGTGGCTTCTTGCAAATTCCTCCTCCTTTCTCATCATGCGTTTGTGACTCCTTATGAGTTGCCCAGGATAGTGGCTCTAAATAGATTCCTGGGAAAAGCACTGCAGAAGCCTGTGTCACACCAGGGCGTGGGAGGCAATGGGTGATGGAGCCATGCAGGGACACCAGGTCCCAGGAAAAGGAGCCCACAGCACAGCTGGCACTGGTAAGCAACAGAACTGAGGCCATGGGTAGGCAAGGTGAGTGGGCCCAACCTATAGCAACTAGGCTTTAGGCTCATCTCCTTGAGCCTCCCCTGCCCAGCCCCGTTCTCAAGATAAGAAACTACACGTATTCCTTATCTCAGTGGTTTGGTGAGGGCTGGATAACATGAAGTAAGGCGTAAAGTTCCTGTCCCCTGCTTTCGGATGGTTTCCTCCACTACAATGGGTGTCCATGCACTTTGTGGCAGCTGGGGGAGTTGATTAATATGTGTGAACAAATGAGTCCAGCAGAGTTGTTAAAAGCCTAGGGAAAGACAGCCAAAGTCAGGCCAGCCAGCAGGTGTATACCATGCCTTTACTTCCACCCTTGGAGAGGCGGATGCAGGGGGAGTGCCACAAATGTGAGGCAAGCCTGGGCTACAAAGTAAGACTCTATCTCAAAATAAATAAATAAATAAATAAACAAATAAATAAGCAAACGAATAGTTGTGGGGAGGACGGGCATGGGAAGAGGTCAAGCCAACCACTGGAAGGCACTTAAAGGATCTAGAAGCCATAGCTGACACGGGTGTTAACACAGTCCACAGCCTCCACTGGGCTGACTCTTATTAAGATGCACTTTTCAGTGAGCCTTGCTTGCAAGTTTCTTTTCCCCAAGTATGTGGCTATCTGGGTGGCAGATGCAGGGACAGAAAAAAAAGTGGATATTGGAAACACCCCTTAGGAGGATGCTCCACAGCTCTGCCTAGGAGCACAAGCATAGGTTCTAGTCAGGCACCAATCCCACCACCTTAATTCCCTCACCAGGGCAACCTCTGCTAGTCTGTAAGCTTCTTGAGGATAGGACTTGGGTTCTCTGTTTCATCTTAGCAAGCATGGTCTCTGCAGCAGAAAGAGGGCCTCTCAGTTGTTAGATATTGGATAATGAATCAGCAAAGCAGCCCTGCCTTGCCTGCCCAGCCATTCTGTTTAGGTTCAGCAAACAGAGCACATGTATATATATATATATATATATGTTTGAGCTAATATAAACATGTGTGTGTGTGTGTGTGTGTGTGTGTGTGTGTGTGTGTGTGTGTATTAGCTCAAAACAACACAGTCTAGCAGCTGGAGAGAGATGACTCAGTAGTTGCCAGCACTGGCTGCCTGCGCGTGGTAGCCCACGCCTTTAATCCTAGCACTCAGGAAAGGCAGATAGATCTCTGAGTTTGAGGCCAGCATGGTCTACAGAGCAAATTCCAAGAAAGCCAGGGATACACAGAGAAACCCTATTTTGAACTGCTCCCCCCTGAAAAACAAGCAAGCAAGCAAGCAAGCAAGCAAACAAACAAAACAAAAACAAAGGCAAAAGAAGCGCACTAGTGGCTCTTCCAGAGGACCCAGGGTTAGAGTTTCATTTCCGTCATACACATGGTGGCTGAAAACCATCTGCAACTCCAGGTTCTGGGTATCCAACACAGTCTTCTGGTCCTTGTGGTCACCAACAGGCATGTGGTGAATGCAGGCAAAGCATCTATACACATAAAATAAACATAAATTAAAAATTTAAAGAACAGCATATTATCCTAGAGTTCTTTCAGTAAGCAATTCTGAAGTCAAGGTGTTAGCAAGATCTGCTCCTTCTGGAAACTCCAGAGGCAACTCTGTTTTTTTGTTTGTTTGTTTTGGTTTGGTTTGGTTTTTTTGTTTTTTTTGTTTTTTGTTTTTTTTTTTTTCTACTTGCATTTCTTGGCTTGTGACCTTTTCTTATCTTCTAATCTTAGTGTCATTACTACTACCAGATGCAGGCTAACTTTATAAAGAAATTAGGTTATTAGCTAGTAGTTGTGAAAATTCTGGCTTGAATCTGGCATTGACTCAGCTCTAATGAGCACCTTATGACTGGTGGTAGGGGCACCTGTGGGAGGCCGAGATCGCATGAGTAAACAGGAAGCTAGAGAGGCAGAAAGATCACAATGTCTTCTGATTCTAATGGGCCCAGTGACTTAAAGAACTTTTCCATGAGGCTTTACCTCATAAAAATTGTGTCACCTCTAAATAAATGGACCTTGGGGACACACCATGCCCAGACCACAACAGAGACTGACAGGTACATCCTCATCCCAGCCGTAACCCTTCAGGCTCACTGAGTGCCTGGTTCAAAGTTGTTTTTATTAACTGACTTGAATTACCATATCTGAGCTCTAGAATGCCCAACCTTGTTATATTTTCATGAGCTTGTAAGAACCCTCCCTTGTGATATTCGCTACTCTGTGGGGGGCCTCATGTCTCGGTTTTCCATAGAACAACAGTGCCTTGGGCAGAAGCAAGTGAATGGCACATTGCTGGTAAGTGAGAAGAATGAGTGTGATGGAGGAAGAATGGAGAGAAAGTGGGAGAACAGTCAATAAGAGCTGAGACAAGATGGTGGTGCATGTGGCATCATGTTAAAGACCTTGTGGCTGTGACAGGAGGAGCCCTTCTTCATCCTCTATCTCTGTGGGAGATAGTGAGCACACACTAAGTCGTTTTTGCTTGTGTGAAGAGTGTAAACGAATACTAACGCCCTTGTCTGAGAGTCTTGAGAGTCAAATGGTTCTCCCAGCTCCTCTTGCCCTTACCAAGATACCTACAGGCACCAGCTCCCAAATTGTCCCCTTCAACTCAAAAGACGCATGTGATGGTTCGAGCAGGCTCATTTCACACTTGTTCAAGGGTGGGGCTCTGTGGCCACTTCCCCCGCCCCCCACGCTAGGACTTTTGTCCAACTTGAGCGAGCTTGCGCAGATCTTACATGTGCTGTCACAGTCTGTGAGTTCATACGGGCATCTGCCCTGCTGTGTCTGTAAATGCTGTTCTTACAGAGTCATCTGCCACCTCTGGCTCTTCTCATTTTCCCAACATCCCTTCTTCTACACAAGCCTTGGGGAGGGGAACAGATTCGTACTAATTCTGATAATTGTAATAATAAAAGGTTTATACATGTTGCAGTGAAAACATTTATCAAAATTGGGAGAGAGTTTCAGCTAAATGTTCCTGAGTGTTATTTCCAAAGCAGGAAGGATCACTGGGTTACAAATGTAATGCCTACATCAATGTAAGCTGGCACGGCTAAGGACTGAAAGGAAGTGTAAGAGTCATTTGGTCCAACTACTTCCACTTATTCGGATAACAAAACAGGCTTAGAATGAATGGCCTTTATAAGATCACTCTATCAGTGATGGCAGAGCCCAGATGGAAATAAAGTCTCCTGTTTATTTGTTTGTTTATTTATATATTTACTTACTTATTTTTAGTGCATTTGCTCTCACTGGGAAAATTATTTCTGGATTCCGATTGCCTTAGCCCTCCCAAGGGACGTTTACCCCCTGTGGATGTACAACTGATTGGGATATGTGCTTTCAGTGAAATGTTGGCCAAGAGAACTTCTCAGTAAGTAGGGGTGATGCAAGCTCAAGGACAGGGTCCAAAAATGCATCACATTTTTAGAGTATTTACTGAAACTGGATTTTGAATAATTTCCATAGAAGTTATTTTACCCACAGGAATGCTGTTTCTTCCCACAAGGATTTGACCAAACAAAAAGGAGAATACAACGGAGGAAGAACTGTGATTCAGATGTATATAGAAAACATTAGCTGAACCTAAGTAACATCCCTCAAGTAATCAGAATATTTTATACACACTGATTTAGCTGAAAGAGCAAACCACAAGAAAGTAAGCATGCATCATAGAATTTTAAGATTTTTCCAGGGTTTAGCTTAACCTTAACACACACACACACACACACACACACACACACACACACACACACACACACACACACACGGTTTTCCCCTTTAACTCTCTCAGCTGTTTATCTTTAAAATATCCCCTCACAGGATGGCCTTCTACCGTCTCATATATGTACATTTGTCCATTTAATTAACCTGGCAATATTTACTGATTTCCTCTTGGATGTGCCAAACACTTTGCCAAATAAGTCTGATACAGTAAAGGTCTTATTTCCAGAATTTTGGTGTCTCATTAAAAGTTAACCTAAGATTGAGGTTTTCCTCCAGTTTTGTTTCTAATTCTGCCAATGGACAAGTAGCTCTGTCCTGAGGGTTTCCATCAGCCTGTCCAGATCCACCACCCACTATCCCCATACCTTGGTCGACTGGATAGTCATCAACACCCTCCTGTTCAACCCCCCCCCCCCCCCCCCCCCCCCCCCCCCCCCCCCCGCGCCTTCTCTGAAAGGAGATAGAAACAGTGGTATTTAGAACTGGCATTTAGGCACTTACACCAAACCGGTGCTGGATGGATGGTACCCTCCTCCAAGAACTTTCTCTCTGCCTAGCAGTTGTCATACACACCAGTATGACTGCCAATAAGAAAAAGTTAAATATATTTCAAACAGAAGAAGCAAACAAGCAAGCAAACAAAACCCAGCAAAACAGCTTAGAACTAAGGGACCTGCTCCCTGGAGTGGCTGGAGAGGAAAGTCAGGTCAGGATGTTCTTTCAACCCTTTGAGGCTTGGGAAACAACCCTCCATGCTCATGATGGCTGAGAAGTCTCAAGTCTGTTGTTTCCTATGGGATGGCACATATAAGGTGCTTTCACTGAGGTGGGTCTACCTGTCCTAGACCCAAAAAGTCCTTCTTCATGGAGTCAGCAGCTAAGGGCTCAATGTGAATCATGGCCATAAGACCTTTTTTTGTTTGTTTGTTTTTTTAATCTCCATTTTAGGACACCAGACACCAGTTGTTATAATGAATTCCCTCTAACAATCCAAATTCCCCCACTTATTCTACATGTAAGAAAAGAAGACACCTTTAATCCCAGCACTTGGGGAGGCAGAGGCAGGCAGATTTCTGTGAGTTTGAGGGAAACCTGGTTTACAAAGTGAGTCCAGGGCAGCTAGGACTACACAGAGAAACCTTGTCAAAAAAAAAAAAAAAGCATTTAAATTACTCATGGAGCTCAGTAACATGTCCAGCATGCTGATTTTCTCAAATTTCATACTGTTCTATTTATTAAAAGGAAAGGGTGAAGAAAAACATAGCTGGTTATAATTGCCAGTGAGTTTGGGGAAGTCCAATGGATTATAGCTCACTGAGATGGAATTTGACAGCGACACAGTGAGATTGATACACTATTTTTAGAGAAATTTAAGTCTCTTTGTTTTAACTCAGGAAAACGAAGATATAAACTTTTGTGTGTGTTTCCACAGTCCAGTGAAGACCTTATATCAGAGGCCCTCAACCTGTGGGTTTCGACCCCTTTGGGAGTGCAATGACTCTTTCTCAGGGGTCCCCTAAGACCATGGGAAACCACAGACATTTATATCATGACTCCTAATGGTAGCAAAATCACAGTTATGAAGTAGCAAGGAAAATAATTTTATGACTGGGGGGGGGTCACAACATGAGGGACTGTATTAAAGGGTCACCCCAAAGGAAGGTTGAGAGCCACCCCTCTCGATAGATGGGAGAGGGACAGGATATAATTTGATTAAACAAAACAGAAAAGATTCTAGCTAAAGCTATTCAAGGAAACTTGTGGGTTGTTTGTTTGTTTGTTTTTGTTTTGTTTTGTCTTTTTCCTTATGATATAATGTCTCTATAGGACAGGCTGTCCTCAGATTCACAGCCATCCTTCTGCCTTAGCATCCAAAGGAGTAGAACTATTAGCCGGCATGAGCCACTATGTTTGGCTTCCAGGAAACATTTTTGGGGAGCCTTGCTGGTGTTTGCTATGTGGAAGCTCAGCTTGGAAGTAGGAAGCCAGTCCACCTCAGTTACACAGTAACTGAGAGCTGAAGACGGTTTAAAAGCAGAACATGTGCAGAGAGGATACATAGACCTTGTCTTCAGGGCTAGGCCAGCTGGAAAAAAAATACAGCATTCAAAAGCAGTTAACAAAATACAGTACTTTTTCAAAAGGTTTATTTTGCTAGTAAAGTTCATTTCATCCATGAGAAATATATATGTCCTGAGATGAAAGATGAACAGTGCGGGTCGAAGCCCTGGTACAGTCAGTCTCTTCCGATTCCCTCCGAGATCTACACTTAAGGATCTCGGCATTCTCTCCCTTCAAGCCGTTTTCTCAAGCTAAAAGTGCACCTTCGGAAAGGGTCTGGAGAGAGTGCTAAAACGAACAGCCACCCCTGAGCCTGCATCACCCCTAAACAGCTAGTTCTCACCCTGCTTCTACACACCGAAGACGACAGGAGTCCGTATTCTGAAGATCACTGCGTCCAAATTGCTTACTACGAGGGCTCCATCTCTAGTCACCGTCGCCCCACTTTCTGTTAGTCCCAGTTAAAACACTGAGGAGTGGGGATCAAGAATCCTTAAGCTTCCTGCCACTCACTTCCCTTTCTTTCTCGTTCATCTTACTGAATCGCACAGTCTAGAGGAGACAGCGAGGTCTTCTCTTAAAAGTGCTTAGTGGCCTTCGAAGTACGTGATGAGACTTTCGATGGTTTCACAGTTTTCAGCCCCCACCCCCAAAGCTAAAGAAAGAATATCTTCTAATATAGATATGAAGAGACCAGCATCATCTTTCTAAAAGCCATATTCTCACTGTTCTGACCATAAACGTCAGATGCATGGCTTCATGTAAAATCATTCCTCACTTGGAACAGATCTGACCTCAGTGTTCTTAGCAGGACAAAGGTATAGAAATGGAATTGAGGTGTGTGTGTGTGTGTGTGTGTGTGTGTGTGTGTGTGTGTGTGTGTGTGTGTTCTTGTGGAATGGTTTGTGACAAGTACTATCTACGGACCAGTTTCATAATCTATAAAATGAGTCACAGTACTAAGGTTAAGGCAAGGCTGAAAAAGAACAGCCACCAAGTCGTTATTTCAGGCTCGCATATGCTTCACAGTGCATGGCAGGTATCTCACACAAGGGTAGGATCCCACCAATCACGTGGATTTCTGTTTATATAATAGGTCCAACCTAAGATGGCATGGTCAGAAAGCTGTCACTCTGCTCCCATAATTATCACTTCTTTCTATTATGGAATTTCCTCCTCCACATTAAAAAGCATACTCGATATACATGAATATTTGGGGTGAGTGGGTTATGCTTAACGTAAGTTTTGAATACAATTGCCATCTAACTTTTGCAGTCTGCAGAATTCTTCCTTAAGTGAATAAATGTGTAAGGCGGCTCTCCATTACCTTGATCAGCACCTATGGCTAACCTGACACTTAGAATTAAATTAAAGAAACAAAACTGGATCCTTTGAGACTTGGCGGTTGATTATACTATAGAGCAGAGTGGGTTTAAACTCTTCCCTTATCCCATTTAAATCTGACTAGGTCTAAACTCTCCATTACTGGGGAGCGGAGGTGCGTCTGCTGAGGTGGGGTTCCCTTGATGTTCTCGGACAAGGAAACCCAATCCTCCCTTCTGACACACATGGTTGCAATAGAGACAGCTCCTCAACTGCCAGTCTGGTTTTAATCTATTGTTTCAAGCAAGAGAGGATTTTCAGGGACTGTTAAGAAGAGAACACAATTACCAAAACTTACTATAAAATAAAAGTGTTGATGAGAAATCAAATTTTAAACGAGTGCTCAAACTCCTAAGCATGAACACATGTAGATACACATGGTGCATGCTCCAAGTTTAAGAATACAAAAATCTCATATTTCAGGAATGTTTGAAGACTGCTCTAGTAATTAATTTACTTATTTTAAGAAAACGCTTCATCTTGCTCAAATGATCCCAGAAGTAAAATGCTGTCATTAAATGCAGTGGATCATTTAAGACAACACTCTTGGAGAAATCTCTGTATGATCAAGTTCAGCATTGTAACCTTTTTAAAGTATAATTATTTTGTGTGGAAATGCTTTTAACGTGTTATACATCTTTTTAAAGATTCACAGTTACCATTACTAAAGATATTTGTTACACTAAGCAACATCTGTATACTGCTCCTTTTAAAAGACAGATTAAAAAGCGGCAGCAATTTGGTCATTCTTTTTCCAATTCTAAAATGGCCTTTTAAAAATAAAAGTACAAAACTAAATAGAACTAGCTCTAATGGGTCTTGTGTCTTTTTGTTCTTTGTTGTTGCTTCTGGATGCTAAAAGTATACTGATTTATTAAGCCACAAGTCGTATAACTTGTTAAAATAAGATTCAGATTTAAAACATATCACTGCTTTGTGCAAGGTTCTTTCCTAAGTGATTGGAGAAATGTATGAAGTTTTTTATCCTATGAAAAGTATTGTATAATCCTTGTCCGGGGCAACAACTCAGCTGAGTGGCACTTTGAGATACAAGGTTACCGACATGGTGCAGAACAAATTAAATCTCTAGTAACATCTTACAGTTTACAACTAACCTCAAAGTAGTGAAAATTCACTGATTAACGAAAAGAACTCTTTTACCAAGCCATGCCCAGATTTCTCCATGCTTTCCCTTGCCTCCTGTTCTCGATCTCTCTGCTGTAGGGGTCCGAATCTGTACCTGCCTGAATGATGTCTGTGAGTCTATCCCTGTGTCTGTGAGTCCCTAGCAGAAAAGCATCACATGGGGGAAGGAACGGATGCTTTACAAAAGCCTTTAACAGAATTTTACAAAGGAAGAAATTTTACTGATTCCAGCCAACCCAGATAATAAACCAAAAAATCCATTGAGCAATATCCACGTGCTGCCTCCAGCATTTGCTATGGCTTTGTTCATACGGTTCCTTCCAGCCTATTTGTTGCTTTCCACAAATGACTACCAAATAACACACACATACACACATGCATTCCCCTCTGGGTCAGAGGCATGGACGGCATTTATCTTGATTGCAGCTAAGTATTATCTTGGGTTATAAAAGTTGATTGCATGGAAAATCCAAGGCAAGTAAGGTCAGTTATTACACTGTTCTCTTCCCCTGTCTTTTATTTTTTTGAAATTATACCATTTCCTCCTTCTCTTGTTCTCTTAACGGCAGAATAAAGAACAGGCTGAGTACACAGTAGCTCAGCTGTGCTAAGTGACTTCAGGATGTATTATTAACTTGGCTGTGAGGTCTAGCAAAAAAAAAAAAAAAGCAAGGGATATTTTTATAATAATGTAAGAGATATTTTCCTAATAATGTGTTACCACAGCAAATAATTTATTCAAATGTCACAGTGCTGAAGTGGAGTGTTGTTGCTAGGAATGTAATCTGGAAATAGTCTTCATGACAATGGTACCAGTCATAGGACCCTGGACAGAAGAGACTGAAATAGGACTAGCACAGCTGTCTCCTACCAGGTTTTTATATTCTGCAATCTGGATGGCTAGGAATGTCAGAATTCTAGTGCTAATCCCTAGGGTTTTAATCCAATCAATTATATAGCTATGTAAACTGTAGTGCTTTGTTTTCGAACTGAAGACTAAACACCTACGGCATTTACAAAACCCCGTGTTACCATGGATGCTGTCTGTCTGTTCTCCTGACTGGTTTTGGTCCTGAGCATCAGCCACACCATACGCTTTGGGGTTTTTACTAATTCCTAGCCACTTTATTCCCTTTACTTGACTACTTTTTATTCTCAATTCTATCTGGTTAACTCAGTTTCTGTTTTGCTTGGCGGAAGGGGGGGGGGCTCCCATTACCATATTTTGAAGTTCAAGCCCCTCACCAGCTCCATACTCAGGAGCCATCCTGCTTTGCACTCGGAAACAGGACACCTTGAATTTAACTGAAAATCAAAATCCTATCGGTCCATTCCACTGAGGAAGACGCTATGACCCCTCTGGCTTCCCCTACCTCAAACCTGCAATTCCTCCCCTGCTGCTTACTTGAGCTCGGGGACAACTGCACACTTCAGAGATTTTATTGTATGATTTGAGTTTTATCTTTAGGTTTCAACTCCTTATGAGTACAGGCATCTCCTATACAACTTGCCACCTATCCCCCTACGTAATCTCCAGTATATGTTTCTTAGACTAATGTAACAAGTACAATGGGATTGTGCCAAATCTACTCTGGTTACATTTCTTTCTGGTTCTTAATCTGAGAGTTTTTAGTTTACCTAGAGAAGTCAACTATCTTAACACAAAACACCTTCTTCCACTAGGCATTATCAGTGTCTTTTTTTAATTTAAATTTTATTTTTATTTAAGAACAAAACCATGAGTGACTCACCATCACCAGCATCATCGAACTTTATCTTGCCCCCACTCTTTGAGGGATTGCAAGCATTATCGGTGTCTTAAGCTGTTACAGAACCACCGTGAAGCACCACAACTCTAAGCATCATCTGCTCTGAACCTGGTACATGACCTCATCAGTATGCACTATGTTTTTATCTGCTGCCCATTAGACCCTACTCTTCTTGAAGGCATCAGTGTTTCACTTGGGGCACGAGAGTGTAGTTGTGGATGACAGCCATGTAGGTCTCAAAAAGCATTTATGGTCCTCTAGGAGAAGCAGGCTTCATTCTTAAGAGACACTAAATACAAAGTTGCGTCTGGTAGGTAGGTAGATCAGAAAAACAACCTACTTGATTTTTTTCCTGTAAGAAATAATGAAGGGAAAAATAAAAATAGACTCACTCGATTCGACCCCACAACAGTGAGAGAGGATTTTTATTGGTCTTAAGAGGTCAGCGCCCTTCGGTTCAGTATCAGTGAGCACAGGAGAGGAAACCGTGTATGTAGTTTTGTAGTAGAGAGCAGGAGGTAGGGCATAGCTTCGCCATAGCCAGCGACTGCTTTTCGAAACTGCAGGACGGGAGATGCCTGTTCTTTCCACCTTTGGTCTCCCAAGGAAAACCGTAGGCGGCAGGTTTCCAAGAGCCTTGGGTCTGTTTATGGCCAGGATCAGGGTGGGTGGTTTCCTTTACTTCCTCGTTTAAAGCGCAACAACTTTTCCCGATGGGAGAGAGTCTCCTTCAAGGAAACTAGCACAAAGAGTAAGATTGGAGGGAAAACGCTACAACTCAGTGCAGCCTCATTCCAGGTCGCACCTGCTCTGCTTAAGCCAAGAAGCCATCCCTAACAGCTACACCGGGTACCTGAGGACAAGCGCATGCGCAGTAAACCCAACTCCGCTCGCCCGCTGACGTCATTCTGGGCCGCGCGGCTCCGCCCTTCCCAAGATGGCGCTGTTCTCCGTGCGGAAGGCGCGTGAGTGCTGGCGCTTCATCCGGGCACTTCACAAAGGACCCGCAGCTACTCCGGCTCCCCAGGTAACCCGAGCCGGCCTTCTGCAGTAGGCCTCCGGTTCTGCGAGCGCCTCTCCGCTCCCCTTCCCTCCCGCCACTTATTTCTCCCTTCCTTCTTCTTGTAAGGAGCCCTCCGCACTTCCTCTCCGAGGTCCACTAGCCTATGACTGTCCCCGGTCTCAGAGCGTGGCGACGTCGCAAACACACGTGACAGCGTGAGGCCCGGCTGCTGCAAAGTGCGCGCCGCTCGACCACGTGTGGCCCGCGTTGCCAGGCAACGCAGGAAGCCGTCTCTTGAATGTGCGTGACGTTATCAGACACCTAGTTGCTCTGAGATCGTTTCTTGCGCACCATTCTGTTAGGTTTTTATCCTCCTTTCCCTCAACAGCTACCCCGGGTGCAGCTGAGAAATCAGAAACAAATATCTGAATTGGTGTAGAATTGGTCTGTTTAGGTTTTGCAGTAGCGAGCCTTGTGACTGTGAGCAAGGACTCGCACCACTCTGGCTCTCCCCAGATCCTTTGGCATCCTATACCTACCAGGTGCTGCAACCAACAGCAAGAAGCTGCCAAAATACTTCATACTGTTGCCTGCCTGACAGCACTGCGGTCACCATGACTGTGCGCTGAGCGTGATATGGTATGGTGGCAGGGGATATACTTTCAGTCGTTCATACAAGCACTCAAAATCCCAGAATATGGCATTTTAACATACATCATCACAGAAGTAGTGTCTGAGCGCGGAAAGGAAATTTGAATTTCTGTGATGAAGTAATTTTTGACGGTGCGTGTTCTTCACCATTAATGCCCAGATGTGACGTGATGATGTATTGAAAAGCATATAGGCCTGGTCCTAAAAGTTCCTGGCTTTTTCTAACATTTGCTGGCTGTGTGACAGAACGAACTGTAATCCTCTTTTGTTTAGCAGATGGCCTAGAGAAAGAGGTGGATTGATTGGCATTTTAATGTACTTCCAAACCTGGCGAGCCTATGTGCTCGTGACTATGAAAATAAAGTATAGCCAGTGAGAGTAGATGAAAACTAACATGTAAGATTATGTTTCTAATCATGCCATAAATTACCAATTCTCTGAACTCCTGTTTTCTGCATTAATGTAAACCAGTACATTCCAGGGTACAGTACTGGAAACTCAGAAAACAAGTATTGAAGTGTTACTTTATGTTTAAAAATACAGTGTTATGTAAGAATTGATTCCAGCTTTAATCATCAGATGCCCTTTTCCTTGAAGTTTGGAAATCTGACTTCAGAACAGTAACTATTAATCATGGGCACAGCATTGTGGGTGCAACCAAGGATTTCTATTTGAAAACCCTTAATTTAGGTTGAAATAAGAAGACGTAAAGTTACTGTTTCTGCAGTGTCGTGATGCGTATCACTTGAAAACGATGGCATGAAAGACCAAGGCAAGCTCAGGTTGCTGGCAGAGGCCTGTAATCCAGCTATTCTGGAGGTAGAAGTAGAGGCAAGAGGATCACAAGCTTAAGATCAAACTGGGGCTACAAAATAAGTTCAAGGTCAGTTTGGGTGATAAAGTGAGGTTCTTTGTCTCAAAATAAAAAGTATGAGGACGGACGGCTGGAGATATAGCTCGGTGGCAGGGCGCTTGCCCGGAAGCACGTGACATATGTGCAAAAGCACTAATGAAATCCTCCCGAAGCACTGATAGGAAAGACTAAACATTGTGTCCTGGCTATGGTTTCAGTAGTGTTTGTACACACGTGTTTACCCACAGGGGGAAGGCTGGAAGGTGGCAGTCTTCTCTAACACTTTGATGGGCTTTGCTCGTCCTAAATAGTGGATTAAAAGTAACTTAAGTGTGCTTTAATCCTTTGTCTCGTGTGTTTCAAATTGCAGGTGTGTCACTTTTATAACCAGAAAAAAAAAAAAAATTGAAAGCATAAATCTCCCTACAAACCTATAGTCCCTGATGCTGTTTGGGCATTTTAGGTTTCTGAGGGAGATACCTGTCCTATATTGCCATTATTGAAGTGGCCTTGGAAGAGGACTCCTAAAAATTTATGGCCACTTTTCCTGTGTGTGTCTTCTTTTTCTATTGAAAAGCATCCTTTGAAGTCAAAGGGATTTTGTGAGCAGATGCAGGAATATGTGAAGGAAGAATTGGATTCTCAAACCAGATGCACTGCACGTTTTTATGACATCTCATAACCTTTGCAGAAAACAAAAAAAAGGTTTTTAAGAGCATATTATAATAGAAAGAAATGCATATTTATCATATAGGTGGTTTTATCAAACCAAGAAATGGTTAGTTGCTTGGTTATTGGTTTAGGCTGTGTGCTTGCCCCCTGAGGTGGGAGCAGACATAGATGAGCCATAGTGTGCTTTTGTTAGAAACTGTGAACTAATGGGCTGTGAATCTTAAGTTGTTTTAATGTTTTGGGGAATTTTTTTTTTTTTTTTTGCAGTATCTTAAATAAGAAATGTGGCATTGGTGAGATGTATAACATATTTACTCCTCAAGGCTACATGTAAACTCAAACTTAAAATGCCAAGAAAGAGGTAGAGGTATGGCTAGTGCTTTCTTAGTATAGGGGAGTTCCTGGATTTAGTCCCTAGTATCTTAACGAGGGAGGAAGAAAATGCCAATAAGAGCACATCATACCATATTCATTATGGATGTATACAATTGATGTGGAAATGGTTTATTTTGTCAGGTGTTGCCTGACAGAAAACTGTTGAAATCTGACGAGATGAGAGTAATCACGAAGTCAGAGAAATGAAAATCTGACGTGATATTTAAAGGCTGGTGGTATTAGCTACATTAAGCCTGTCATCATCGACTAAACACAGAATCTATGCTTCTTTAAGCACTCATTCATGATTGTATTTTGAAAACAAATATTCTTGGTTAGAAGATTTTTGCAAGACTATAATCATTTAGTTGACATACAGAAAGTCCTCATTTCATTTTCAGCCCTCCTCAGCCTAGGTTTGGCTAACACTGCCCTATTCTTTCTCCCACTTATGGCCATTAGACCAGTGATGCTCAGCCTGTGGGTCCCAACCCTTTTGGGGGTCAAATGACCCTTTAACAGGGGTCACCTAAGACCATCTGCATATCAGATATTTGTATAATGATTCATAACAGTAGCAAAATTAGACTTATGAAGTGACAATGAAAATAATTCTATAGCTGTAGGGTCACCAAAACATGAGGAACTATATTAAGGCATTGCAACATAAAAAGATTGAGAAACACTGCATTAGATGAAGGAATGTGTTTCAAAAAAAAAAAAAAGAAAGAAAGAAAGAAAGAAAGAGCCACTGTGTTCAATTTCTGGTTTCATGATAAAAACTTTTAAAATAACTTAAGATTTCCAAAGTTGCAGAATAAGCTCAAGAAATTCCTGTCCAGACTGTGCAGTGCTTTATGCTACACACTCAAAATTATCACAACGTGAACTTAACGTTGTACAGTGCTGTTACCGTAGGTATAAACCAAATTCTAATTCTGCCAGTTCCTCCAGCACTCCTGTCATTTCACCCTGAGGAGTGTCCGCTCCCACCTTTCATTGCTGTGTGTTCTCCACAGGGACTGCTCTCTGGCTTTCACTATTGAAGGTTGTACTTTTGCTACTATTTAGGAGCACGGGTCAGATGTTCTGTGGAACGGCTCAGTGTGGGTCCTCCTAGGGACTTCTCATGATTAGATGTGAGTTGTACATCTTGGCGAGAGTGCACAAGAGAGACGTTCCTGACCAGGTCGTGAGGCTGCATTAGCACGTCAAGAACTAGACAGTAGGATGTGGTTATGTACTTTCTCAGGTAGGCAGTGATGGAATGGGGGTGGTAAAGTTTGCTGTGAAAGTTACAGTCTGCATCTTACGCTTCTTGCTGCTTAGGTTTCTATGATTATAACACCCTGAAATTGGGGTGCTTCTGGTGACATTTTACTCCGTTCTTTTCACTTCTGTCTATGCAGTCTGCTCCATCTGTCCCACCCTCCTGGAAAGTTTTAGGAACCGCCACAGCCTGCTCAGAGTCGAGAACTGGGCCGGGGAGGAAGGTTTGCACTGTGCATCCACCTTCTAGCTTTTTCCCATCTCAAGGAATAAATACATTTGTTGAAAATGCCCTTTAGGATAGTTACTTATGTGAATTGAGTTAGTATAAATACAAATATCCCAGGTCTTTGAAAAATATATCTTGGGGCAGGTAATAAAAACCACGGAAGGTTTCTGCTGGAAACACAGAGGAGAGCCGGAGATAATTCTTAGGGCAGTCCCAGGCGGAAAGTACTGACAAGAGAGCTGCCACCCTCCAGATTCCTTCTCAGTTTATCATTTTCATACCTGCACATGAAGAAGTGTCTACAGAGAGGAGCTGCTGCTGCTGCTGCTGCTGCTGCTGGTGATGGTTGTGGTGGTGAATGTGTGTGTTTGTGTGTGTGTGTGTGTGTGTAAATAGAAAGAAAGAAAGGTACATTTTTGTATCAATATGAATACATATGTGCCTACACATATTTATATTTGCATGTATGTGTTTCTTTATGTCTTTTAGAAGAAGGAATGGTATTAGCACTTTGTGCCATACAAACCTTATCTCGCTCCTTCCAGCCCCTCTGTAATTTTTATTCCATGAAAGAAGACAATGAACTTGGGCAGATTGGCTGAGTTTCCCAAGCCACAGAACTAGTAGAGAACAGTGCCAGGATGCAATCCAGAGTTGCCTCTGCCTTTGTCATGTAATCAGAAGTTACCTCTTATCAGTGAGATAGTTTAGGGAGCACAGGGACACCCATAACCCTTCCTGCCGTTCTTCTCCTAGTCCCCAGCCACACACCCAACACAGGGCCCCTGGGATACAATATGGAATTTCTTAAGATATAGTTTGAAAACTGCTAAAGCTTCTTTTAATATAAAAGGGAGTTTGTTGATCAGGACCACAATTGATGGATAGATAGATTGATTATTTATTTATAGGAAACTTCTGAAATTGAGTAGTTTGAGTACTTAAGGTGAATATAGTATTTGTTCTGTTTACCTATCTCCACACAGGGTAGTCACCAAGAACTATTTTCCTTCCCGGCCCTTTCCATCATCTTTCTCATTTCTTTCCCACATTCTTGCTTTCTCAGAGCTTTCTCCCCATGGTACACTGGTCACTGTGCAAAAGGCAATGCTACAGCTTCATCTTGGGTCTCTGCCCAGCCTCACGTCCAGCATCTCACAAAGGACACTCTCCCGGGTTGTGCTCTTGTTGTTGGTGTAGCCGAGTGTCTGGGAGCTTCTCTTCTAAGCAGTTTCGTACAAGGCCACGTCTTCCTCCTAGACTCTTCTCAGGCAAGATTTACTCGTTTTGGATTGAGGCTGCTGTGGCGTAATGTAACACAGTAGGCGTGGAGATGACTTATAGGCAGAGATGATACGCTAACTCCAGCTTGACTTAATTTAACCGGCCTGTGCCTTTGCAGACTCCTTGCTATATCATTTCCTGGTGAGACCTGACTTTGTTTCCATTTAGGAGTGTAATGGTTTCTCTTGAGTTCTCTGTTTGCCAGCAGAGCAGGGTCATGTCCAGGTCGCTGTGCTGCCCTACCCCTTGCGTCCCCTTGGTCCTCCAGTCATTTACTGAAATTCCTCTCTAGCTCGTTTCTCTTGACACGGCCCTGGTTCTTTTCCTCTTGAACTGACCCTCCATTACCGCCGATTGGCTAGCAAACTGTCACTCAACTGCTCCTTTACCTCCTTAGAGCCAAGCCAATATGATGTCTAACCATGAGGAGTCTCTCTAGTTCCCTATCCATCCTTGCCAGGCCAGCAAGCAGCATCCAGGATGGCCACGCCTTCTCCCGTTCTGACCTGCTCACCGGTGAGACAGCTACAGTGAGAGTGCAACCCTGAATTGCTCAAGTACAGCCCTCCCTGTTCTCATGTCTTGGATGTTAGTTGTAGATTTTTTAAAACAGTTCTCTCTTGTATACATTTTCAAGTGGATTCTATTCTCTTTAATAATAACATTTTATTCTAACGCAGCACTCCGTGCTGTCCAAAATATTTCATGTGTTCCCGTTTAATCTTGAATACAACATAAAGAATTTCATTATTTAGCTGTTCAAAATTTCTACTCACTGGCCAAACTTCCTTTATGCCTTCTTCCCCCCCCCCTTTTTTTTAACCAATTCAGTGGTAAGGAGTAAATATCAATGTTCTTTCAAGTTTTAAGTGAGTATTCTCCTATTTCTATTAAAACGGCTTAATACCTAAATCATTTGGGACCTTAGTCTGATAATGCTGATAATTTCAGTTATTGCTAAGGATAATGGTAGCCAAGGAATGTCATGCTAGCAAACATTCATTGAATGCCTACCGTGTTCCCAGCACAGTTTTTAAAGGCATCGGATACATAATAGTTCATTTAGTCCTTTCTACCCAGCAAGGTCCAAGAATTCTGGGAGGGTTTAACAAGTCATTCAAGGTCATGTAATTATCCAGTGTCTGAGACAACCTGTGAGCCCAGTTATCCTGATTCCAAACCTTATACATGAACTAGAAAATGGCAGAAATATCTAAAAGAAACCATGCAAGTTAACTTTCCAATCACTGCTGTGAAACGTATAAGTATTCCTGGAAGCAACATGCAGCATAGACATTCTGAACCAAAATTTGCTGTTCTTCTTTGGCTGTGTGAGTTGTGGAAGTGGAGCAACGCTGCCTTGCAAATTTATCTCAGTGTCTCCATTGGCCACTTTCATGAAGATTGCCTTGGGTAAAAAGAAGGCTTTAAAACGTGAGTCCCAAGTGCATGTAGGAAGTTATGTTTATATATTGCCTATAGCCAAAAGGTCAACCTGGACAGAGCCCTGCGGCCAGAGCGAAGGTGGAGACTGCTAAATTGGAGGCTGACTGGGAATCTCTGTGTATCTTCTGGTTGTGATTTATGGCGAGAATACTTCAAGGAGTAGGAGTGAGCGGTGGCAAGGCAGGAGGAGTTATTAGTTACTGCTGCTGGCCCTCTCTGAAGAGGAGAAGGAACCGTTCCTGGAGCTCTTAAAGAGGTCTATGGTTCACTAATTATAGAGTATTGATTGTCATGATTACCAATCAGTACTCGTTAGGATGAGGGTGGGGCTTTAAAATTAACATTGTTGAACAGAGTTGACTTTATACGTGAAGCGAAAGGCTCCTGCTAACTTTTTTGTATAGCCTGTGTGAGTAGAGGCTGTGGACATTCTGTTCACACTCACCATCCTCACTCAGGAGTCCTTTGCGGAAGTAAAAGAATACAGTGGAGAAGGGAAACAGGTATGTTTGCTGAAATCCTTGATTTGGTCTTAACCGGTAGTTTAAAAAAAAACCTGCAAAATAGAAAATGTCAGTTTTCTAGGGGCAAGCATACAGTAAGAGGTGGAATTACAGGGAAATAGTAAGGACTAGACTGTTGTGGAAATGCACCCTCTCCTGCAAAACTAGTTTTTGGTTTTTGTTTTTTTGTTTTTTTGGTTGAAAAGAAAAAAACAGCTTTGGCTTACAATGTCCAGCAGTTCTCTAACCACCGCATGCCACTAACTGGAGCATGCAAGGTCAGTAACTGTGAAGAACGTTTGTAAAAGATAAACATTCACACGATGCCACTCCTGCCACCGGGAGGTTAAAGGAGCAGCACATCCCTGCTTGTGTTCTGCCACGCTGTGCGTCGCAAGGCCACGCGATAGCGCAGAGTCAGCGTAGACGTGTCTGCGTGATGATGCCCTGTAACTGCCCGAACTTATCCAACTTGGTTTTCTCGTTTGCAGAAACGTTACCGATGCGCACACGGTAGGGATTCTCTGTGGATTTGAGAATCCGCCACGTGTATGAAGTCCCTGGGCTACTGGTCAGTACTTGCAGACCTGCCTCGCCTGCTCTTAGCAAGCTTAACAGTAGGTCTCCATCTCCACAGTCCTTCCTTCCCCTGACACCCAACCACGGCAGCTTCCCGGAAGCAGAGGCGGACCTGTCCCTTCTCACGGACTGCGGTCCTCGTGGCCTTGAAGATCCTTTGCAGGGCATTTCTACTACATAGATCCTTGACTCGGAGTTGATAAAATTCCCCTTTGCTTAGATTCACCCCCTTTACTTAATAGTGCATCTTTTTAAAGGTCTTTCTCCCATCCATATCTTTCTGTATTCTGCTATTTTTCATTTCATTTTACTTGGTTTATGACAGCATCTTACTTTGTAGCTTTTGCTAGATTCAAACCTGGAATCCTTCTGCCTCCATTTCCCAAGTGCTAGGATTATAGGCATGCCTCGCTGTTTCGCCACTTTCAGAAACTATGTAAAATGTTTGCACTTCAGCGATACAGGGGCTTAAAACAAACAACAGCAGCAGAAATATATATATATATATATATATATATATATATATATATATATATATATATATATATATATATATATATTAAGACATTGTAGAAAATTTTGTCCTCAAGCTGGAGGTAAGCACTTCTAGTTTGAAATTGTATCTTCCCATTTTTAAATTATGATACTTCATTCCTGCCTGTAGAAATGAGCACGCACCTCTTTATAGTCTGCCTTCGTTAGAAAACAAAAACAAAAACAAAACCCATTTGCTCGAGACAGGTGGGTGAGCATGCCTTTGCTGTAGCAGGAAGCGGCTCTGTGATCCATATCTAGGCTTCACTTAGCATGTAGAGGTCCCAAGGCAGCACACTCCCGGAGGCCCCTACCCGTCCTGAGTAGTGAGGATGAGCCCTTCCTGTGGAGCCGTAGCTATGATAAGTAAATGTGTGATAAATGATCTATTACCTGAATCCTTGGTGTTATGCTTCCTACCCTAGAACACCCCAGTAGTTATTCACTGAATGCACACAGTGAGAAACAAATCAACAGAGTGGCACGTCAGAACATTCCTAGTGTTGATATCAAGCGTGTTGTTAAATAGAAACCATACATGTTAATATATTTTGTGCCTAATTGGTTCCATCTGATGTGTTTATTCATTGCATGTAGGAACTGTTAATTCCCAGTGTATCTAGGCACTTTTGTTGCGGGAAGGCAGTGGCAGTTTTACTTCAGCAGTTGTCTAATAGGCTCTAGGTGTCTAAGCATGTGCTGTGGCTGAAGTGTGCTCTGCCAGCTCTAGTCCTCTTTCCCCTGGTACTGATAATTATGTGAGGTTTGTTTCACTGAAGCTTCCTACCTCTGTATAAGGGGAGTGTAAACATATTCACAATTAAGATGAAAAGCTTTTGGTATGAAAACAGCTGTCCAGTTCAGGAAATATGCTATTATCTATACAGTGATCACTGTTATCTTGTTATTGTGATGAAGGGTTTCCTTGTTACCTTTCATGAAAGATAAGAACTCGTTCATTAATTGTGGGGTTGGTTGTTTTTTTTTCTCATTCAGTCACCAGTTTGTAGTGTCCTTAAGACAGCTTGCTAACCCACACCTAGCACCTTGGGAGCTCTTGGTGTTGCTGTGCTCTGTGTAGGAAGCGTCCCTACCTCTCTCTGCAGCTACATGATAGACGCGTCAGGACCAGGCTCAAGGCTTCTAATGTAAGGCACTTTTGCTTTTAGTTCCACCATGGTAAGAGTGGACTGGAATAGTGCAAGGTTTTACATGGTGAAGTAAGTTGTGTGTTCTTCTTTCAGAGTGGCTCATGGCACTTTGACATCTGGTCAGAGACACTTTATCGCTATACTCGCATATGAATTTGTCAGGTATGTGTTTAATAAACCCTTAAGCCAACCCAGTGTAATCGCAGAGTAATCGTGGAGAGAGTAGTACTGGTTGTAACATTCGCACGCTTTAGTCTGTTTAGGCTGCTTCAGTAGTACTGGGTAGCATAAACAACAACCATATATTTTTTGTACTTTTGGAGGCTGAGAAGTCCAAAATCAAGGTGCTAGTGGATTCCATTTCTGGTGAAGGCTTCCTTTATAGTTCCTAGGGAGCTGCCATCTCACTGGGGAAAGGGACAGGAGGCCTCTTGGGATCTCTCACAAGGGCAGAGGTCCCTGAGATTACCTCTTCATGACCTAGTCACCTCCCTGCTTTGTTTGCCGCCACATTAGGAACTAAGATTGAACAACAAGTTTTGGGGTTTGCAGGGGTTTTTGGTTTTGTCTGTTTTAGTATGAAATTTCAGTGGCCAAACATCTTGTGAAACCAAGACTGGTTCTCACCAATCTTTGAAATGTGTTGGATATTCCAGTGTTTCAGTGTTGACATGACATCTAGCAGCTGTTCTTCACATCGAAAGCGGAACAGAAATTCTTTAGCTGACCATGTGTCCTTAATTTTGATTGGGAATACATTAACATATTTATGACTTAAAAAATAGACACACTTTGTTCTCTGATTTTATTTTTCTCCCTAACGATGGGCCTTTTGATCAGGTTTCAGTGATATTTTTCATTTTGAAAGTTACATGTTGACTTTAGATCACGTGAACACAGGACACAAGACGCAGGGCCAGCCTCTTCCACTGCCTCACAGGCTAGGCAGAGTGGGGAGACAAGAGAGTGGCTGGCTCTTAAAAATTAAGTTGCAAAGCTATGATCACTGGTGAAGGCACTCTCATTTGAATAGCACTTAAAGTTTGGTCTTCTACAGAAAGGTGACTGAGAAAGCCATATGGGGAGAAAGATGCTTAGTAGATAATGTGCAAGCTGTAGGAATTAAGTCAGATTTCTAGCACCCATGTAGAAAGTGGACAAGGTTATGTACCTGTAGTTCCAGTATGGGGGAGGCAGACAGGAGGATCCCTAGGGCTTACTGGCTAGCCAGCTTAGCCAATCAGTGAGAGGCCTTTTCTCTGAAAATAAGGCAGGAATGATTGATATAGACACCTGAAGCCAACTTCCGCGTTCCACAGATAGGTACAGGTGTTCACACTCACAGACAGGCACATGTGTACACACATGCATACACCACACGCAGGAAAGGAAGGGATTGGAGGGAGGGAGAGGGGGAGGGGAGTAGGGAGAGAAGGAGGATAGTCATATAAAGTGGGAAGAAAACTAAAAGCCAGAGTTATAGGCAAAAGTTGAAGAATGTAAAAGGAAAACAGATAGAAGAAGAGTCTTACGGGCTGACCTAGGGACGCCAAGGGAGCTAGAACTGCAGAGGTCGCTGAAGGGTATCTGTACGGTAAAAAAAGGCTGAAGGTTGCCAAATGGCATTTATAATTGATTTATACCCAAAAATGAGAGCATCAGTAACTGTGAATGTTTTTTGAGGCTGAAAATTAATCTCAGTGAAGCAAGAGATGAGAAAGGATTGCCCTTTAAACAGCCCGCTTGAGCACAGACTGAAAGTAAAGGGAGCTGTAAACAGTGCCATCCTCAGTCGACTTTTGGGGTAGCCTTTAGGATCGAGCAAACTTGACCATGTTAGAAGCATACATATAAAGACGGAGAGGAGATAAACCTTGAGTCCGGGGCATCGAGGAGATGTGAACAGCAGGAGAGAGCCATCTGTGGGAGTTGTGAACCGTGGGAAAGAGCCGTCTGTGGGAGATGTGAACAGTGGGAGAGAGCCGTCTGTGGGAGAGGTGAACCGTGGGAGAGAGCCGTCTGTGGGAGAGGTGAACCGTGGGAGAGAGCCGTCTGTGGGAGAGGTGAACCGTGGGAGAGAGCCGTCTGTGGGAGAGGTGAACCGTGGGAGAGAGCCGTCTGTGGGAGAGGTGAACCGTGGGAGAGAGCCGTCTGTGGGAGAGGTGAACCGTGGGAGAGAGCCGTCTGTGGGAGACGTGAACCGTGGGAGAGAGCCGTCTGTGGGAGACGTGAACCGTGGGAGAGAGCCGTCTGTGGGAGACGTGAACCGTGGGAGAGAGCCGTCTGTGGGAGACGTGAACCGTGGGAGAGAGCCGTCTGTGGGAGACGTGAACCGTGGGAGAGAGCCGTCTGTGGGAGACGTGAACCGTGGGAGAGAGCCGTCTGTGGGAGACGTGAACCGTGGGAGAGAGCCGTCTGTGGGAGACGTGAACCGTGGGAGAGAGCCGTCTGTGGGAGACGTGAACCGTGGGAGAGAGCCGTCTGTGGGAGCTGGGTAGAGATGGTGTGGGAGCAATGGAGGATTGCCCAACGTATCGGGCATTAGCTCTTCCAAGGGGTTTGATGTGAGGAGACAGTGTAGATTAATGGGTTAAAGCATGGGCTGCGAAGTTACAGGCTGTTCTAATCCAAGTTCGTTTATTTGACCATTAGATGGTAGAAGTCAGGGTGTAGGGCAAGTACAGGAATCTGTAGCTCACATTGTCTACATCTGTAAGATGAGCAAGATCAGCATTCACAGCATGACCTCTGCAGCCAGGCTGCCAGTGTTTGGGCCTATATGCCCCGCTACATTTTTCTTTTTGTATCATCTGTAACATGAGGACACTGATAGCTACTTGTATCTGTGATGGTTGCTGTGAGGACCACATGAGTTAGTGTTTATAGGATCTAGAACAGCGCCGGAGTACATTGTATGGAGTAAGTTTGTTTGTTTTGTTTTGTTTTTGTTTTTGATTTTGATTTTTAAATGTTTGGTACCTAGGTGTTTAAGATCCTAAGTGAAATTAAAACTAGAAATTCGTTTATACATAGATCCTATAGAGTTTTTACATTTTTATTGTGGCCAAAACTACTTAGCATTGAAGTATCTAATGCTCTTACTAGCCTTCATCCGCAGTTGGAGTCTCGCCTGTTGGGACATGGTGGCAGGGGAGCTGAGGTGGCCCGTGGGTGCACAGTTGGGGGGGGAAGAATAGTGACATTCATGATGTTAAAATGGTGGAATGGTGATAAAACCTTGGGTCCAACATGGACTAAACAGATAGAGTTGAAATCAGGCAGATTTACTGAAAGCCGGTGAGGTGAGTGGCTCAGATGCCTGGTGCTTGAGCTCCCTCGGGTATGGAGCTTGACAAGAGCCAGATCCCCAAACATGCAGTCAATTTAAGAGCGTGTCCGAGAAGTGGGAGCTAACGATAGATAAAGGCTGAGTAAGTGAAAACACTGATTCATCATGAGCCCTTGCTTGGCTTTGCTCTGTGCTGCCTTGTTTTGGTGGAGGACCAATAGAAGGGGAGCCTGTGGCTGCAGAGGTGCTAGCGGCTGAGAGCACTTGCCGTTCTTAGGGAGGATCAGGGTTCAGTTCTCAGCACCCACATGGTAGCTCCCAGCCGTGTATCTATAACTAGTTCCAGGGCAACCAACACCCTCTTCTGAGCTCCACAAGCACCATGCACACACAAGTGCACATACACACATATAGACACACAAACATAAAATACACATAAAATAAAATAAATAAGTCTATACTAAAAGCCTTTGGCCTGAGTGGGATGCTGGTGAGAGGCCATGAGAAGGCTTGACTAACTTGGTAGCATCTGACCTAGGTACTAAAGCCTCACTGAGAGCGCTTTGATAAAATGAATTCAGAAAATCAAGAATGCAAGCAGGGAGACCAGTTGTGAGGCAACCGGCAGCCAGGTAAACAGTAACAGTGTCTTGGGTTGAGCAGGGAGGTAAAGATGGGGTGGTCAGATGCTGGATATTTTAAATAGAAGTAGAATTAACAAGATTTTCTGGCTGACGGGAATAGAATGAAAGAATCGGCTGTGGCTCTAGGGACTCTAGCCAGGACAACCAAATGATCAGAAGGGATTCACACTGAGACGGAATGACTGTATGTGACGGAGCACAATTTGGGGAGAATATCTGGAGTTCCCTTATGTATGCTGACCTGAAACGGCTTGTGGGCACTTCCATGGAGCTGTCAGGCAAGCAATCAGATATCCCAGACCAAAGCTCACGAGAGATGTATAGATGGAGACAGACATTTAACAGTTCTTAACAGAGAATGTATAACGTTAGCCTGAGGTTAGGTGTGCAATCACAGTATGTTTAGGAAGCACTTAGGAAGAGAGGGGGGTAGGGGAGGGCGTGGATAAGAGAGAACAGAAGCAATTCCGATACTGAGTCTGTGAACACGACCAAGCTTGGGGACCTGAGTTTGACTAGACACACATGATGGGAGGAGTGAACCAGCTCCCAAAGGTTGTTCTTTCACCTTCATTTACAGTGTACTGTGCGCGCGCGCGCGCGTGCTCACACACACACACACACACACAGAGGGGAGGAGGGGAGGGAGAGAGAGGAGAGAGAGATATAATTCTAAATTAAAATAAAAGATGTTGGGATTATGAGAAAAACCAGGCAAGATAGTACAAATAGGTACAAGAAAAAGTAGAAGATGCTGGACATTGTGCTACAGAGTACAGTCCCAGCATTTGGGAGACTGAGGCAGGAAAACCTTCATTTGAAGCCAGTGTCCAAAGCATAGAGTTCTAGTCCAGACAGAACTACAGAGTGAGACCTTGTTCCAAAACAGCAAGGAAACAAACAGGAACGAAACAAAAAAGCAAAAAGAGGCAGGAAGCCAAGTTAGGGAAACGTTTTATAGATTACTCTGTGTATATGCTTGCCCATGCACACATATACACCTTCACACACGCACCCACTCATACAATATACCTATATACTGTCACACACACGTGCACACATTCATACACCTCCATATATACATGCATGCACATTGCACACACGTGCACACACAATTACACTGTCATGTATGTACACACATGTACATTTACACACTCATGCAGTCACTCAGACACTGTCATACACACATACACACTCGCGCGCACGCACGCTGGCCTTATGAGCCATGCTGTGAGGACTTTACGTGAACTATGAGGTATTTGATACTTTATTAAGTAAATCCCCTGGGCTCAGGAGCAAGACCCTTAGGCCATCTACTCCTGACTTTTAATGAAGTCTACTTATGTGGTAGCACAGATGTCTAAGGTTGCTAGCTGATTCTGAAATTTAGCCTTTAGTGAAAGAACCTGTAACATAAGATGATGCTGCCTAAACATTTAGAGCCTGTACACATACACACGTGCATACATACATACACACACACATAGGAATACATACAGAAATGGACAGGGGGACACATGCACACATGTGCATGCACTCATGCACACATACACACGTGCGCACACACACACACGCGCGCACACACACACACACACACACACACATATACACGGTTATAGTTTCAATGGCAATAGGAGTGAGAATAGTTCTGACAGGAATGAGAAGGCTTTTCAGAATATTAGCAGTCACATCCGTTTGAGCTTCACAGAAAGAATCATGAGAATGCGTGATTAGAATTGATCAGATATTTGGCTGTCTTTTTCAACCAAAAGATGGATTTGAACCAGATTAACCACTCCTATGGCTTAGTTTTGAAGAAAGAGGGGTGTGGGGAGGAGGCAATTATTTGTCTCTTTGTTCAAAGGCCTTTTTGTATCGTCGATCCCTGAAAAGCTAGTGGAGGAGCCAGCCTTTCACATCCATTAAGGTCAGCCCTGAAACTGTTGAATTTGATCTCTTCCATTTACCATCTGGATACAGTAGAGAAAAAGCTATTCTGCACTGGTTGCTGGATACCGGCCAGAGAATAATGTCAGGGCATCAAAGGCTCGAGGCTCTCGGTCCATTCTGCCTAATGATCACAGGCAGCGGCTGTGCTCCAGTTTTGTAGTATGTTTCATTTTTGCAGTGACAATTTATATTCCAGTAAAATAGATCACAAGGATTACTGCCAGCTTGTCAAAGGTAGGAGTCTTCTATCATAGACACCCCCTCCAAAAGGACTGCATTTTAATTGGGCAAAGCTTGATTTCCGAAGCCCATTTCTCTCCGTTCCAGCCTGCCGCCTTTCTCATGGACAGCACTTACTTCAGGAAGGATTCTAATTCATAGTTTCTTTCATTCCATACCTCAGCCCCCAGTTTAAAATCTTAAAATTGACCTCATTTAAATTGGTATTCATCATCTTCTTTATATGGTACCTGGCCAGCTAATGACTTTGCTGAGAGTTATCTGGGAATCTGACATCCACAGTTCACACCAACTGGAGTCAGTTGTGGCTGGAATGTTTTATTGTTATTGTTATTGTTGTTATTAACTATTAAATGTGGATAGGAAGCAGTGGCAGCAGCATGTCCCACGTCTTCCCTAAGATGAGGAGGAGACTTGCAGCAAAGGACCTGCATTTTCAGGTAGCTGGAGCCCATTGAGTGTTGGGCTCTGCTACGGCAACTTTGCTTTGGATCTTTGCAAAGGCACCAAAATCTTACTGAGAAGAGATCACAGTAAAAATCTGAAACTCCGACAATGAAAACTACTTTCCTTGTGGCAAGGGCAGTCCTCAGCCTGCATCTCAAGGAAAATGGCAGGTTCCAGGTCTACTGCTCTGACCTAGGAAGCTGGAGTCATTGTTGCTGAGTGCCAGCTGTCCTCAGAAGCCATGCGCTGTGCTTCTGGGTTCTGTACCCTGCCCGTGTTCTCCAGGGGGCCCACTGCCCCCGTCTCCTCATCACAGGGACTTTCCTCTCAGCATCTTTTCTGCTTTTCTTTGTTTTTGATTTCCCTGTGCTGAGAGCAAGAAACAGTTCTTCAGGATTAAGTATAAACAGTAAAATCGCTTCTAAACCACTAGGCAAGCTGACAACTCTTAGCACCGTCCTCTTCTGTTCTCCACCTTATTTTTATTTTTAAGTAATGTTTTTTACATTTTGAAATGAAAATGCATAATATATACTTCTAAATATATAAATGCAAACCTATATTTATAAACTTACATATTTATAAATATTTAAATGTTCAGTGAGGCAGCGTCACTCACTGACTGGAGCTTACTGTTTTTAGGCTAGGCTACATGGCCAGCAAGCCCCAAACATCCTCCTGTCCCCTCATGATTCCCCAGGCTGAAGTTACAGCTGTGCACACAGGCTACTCTGAAACTCACGAGTGCTGAGGTCTGACTGCAGGTCCTGTGCTTCTGCAGCACACACTCACCCAGTGAGCCACGCCCCAGCTGTTAGGCTTTGTGCACATTCAGCTTTTCCTTAGACACTTCTGTTCTATTCTACACACTGATGCTCTGGTTTTCTTCTATTGCTTCACTGCTCAAAGGTCTTTTCTTTGGAAGAAATAAAGGGGGAGGGGGGCTGCTGAGATGTTAAGACAGCCCTGCATCACTAGACACAGACTGGTTCCTGGTGCTGCCATCTCCAGCCCCTCTGTGCCTGGATCACCTCTGGGCATGATGATGGGGGATGTAGCATATAGCTTAGTGTCAACAAGTGGGCCAAGTACAGGAAGAGAACAGCATGGTGCAGCCGACTGCTCAGTGTGCACTTACTATTGTTATTGTACTTATCTGATACACTTTTACATAAGCAAGTACTAGAGTTTGGATCTTGAATGCCTTCAAAGGTCCATGTAAAAAGCCTTGACCCCCATCTTGTGACATTGTGGGATTTAGAAGAAATTTTAAGAAGAGCCTAGTTTAAGGAAGTTAGGTCAATGGGGGCATGCCCTTGAGGGGTACTGGGACTCCAGTCTCTTTGGCTCTTACTTTTCCAGTTATGTGACCTGAACAGACCTCAACCAGGTTCTCCCACAGTTATGTACTGTGCCAACACAGTATTAGGGTTAAATGATTGCAGCCTAAAATCTATGAAACTCTGAACCAATACAAACCTTTTCTTTTATTAAACTGATTTTCTCATGTATCTTGTCACAGTGATAGAATGCCAAAATGCATAATGAGTTGAGTTATTTTTACTTCAGCCAAGTATTTAGCATCGTTAGCCTTTTATTGATTGTTATAAATGGAACTATCCTGAGCTTTACTGAAATAATTTCAGGAGGAAATACTGAGGGAAGGGAAAGTCTTGAAAATTCAATTATTGTCTTTGAGGCTTTGGGGTAATAGAAGCGTAGTTAGCAAGAACCAGTAGGATTAGTCCTTGCAAAATCCAGGACTACAAAGATTTAATATCTTCCTTTATTCTCATCTTGTTTGTATATCTTGCACTTTGAGGAAGGGCCTTCCTTGTGTGTATATGCAGTCAGCTCCTGTTCTCATAAAACTCTGAATTATTTAAAAAGAAGTTAAAGACCACTTTTACTTACTATTTTTCTTTCTATTGCCCACATCTGTCATGCTGGCTAGTTTTCTGTCAACTTGACCCAAGCTAGAATCATTTAGAAAAAAGGAACTTAAGTTTAGAAAATGTCCTCACCAGATTGGCCCATGGTCAAACCTGTGGTGTGTTTTCTCGATTGATGATGGACATGGGAGGGCCCAGCTCACTGTGGGCAGTTCCACCCCTGGGCTGTCGGCCCTGGCGCTATAGGAGAACTGACTGAGAAAGCCAGTAAGGGGCACTCCTCCATGCCTTCTGCTTAAGTTCCTGCCTCAAGGTTCCTGCCCTGCCAGAGTTCCTGTCCAAACTTCCTTTGATGATGGATTGTGATACGCAAGTGTAAGCAAAATAAACTCTCCTCCCTAAGTTGTTTTGGTCATAGTGTTCTATCAGAGCAATAGAAATCTCAAGTAAGACATCTGTCTGTTCTCTTTCCTAGTATTAATAAATTCCAATTTGGCTTAAGCATTGGTGTGAAGCAACACCCACTCCTTTTGCTACTATGGAAACCGAGGAGGCTCTCTCCTCTCAGGTAGAATAAACAGTAAGTGCGCAAGTCCTAGGCTTGAGCAATGGGAGCCCCTTGGGTCTCTTTCTGAGTCTTGCAGGGATCTGATGCACTCGCTGAGGGGAACAGCGTGGCGGAGAACTCAGGAGGGAGTTTTAGGCTCCCTCTGACACTTGTGATGAGAGTGTTTAGTTTTACATGGAACCACTGAACTGTAAAATGTTTGTATCACGTTCGGTTCCCTGGATTAGTGAGGAAGTTGCTGCCATTCCTGTGCTCGCCAGCGTTTGATAGTATATTTTGGATTTGAGTCTTTGTGACATCCTTTTGTTCTTGTTACTTGGGATTTTCTAATGAAACAATGTTGACATTCTTTTTAAAATGAATTTCCCTGCTATCTGCATATCTTGCTTCTTGAAGTGTCTGGTCATATCTTTTGTCTCCTTTTCACTCTGATTGTTTTTTCTTTCTTTTTAAAAAATTTTTATTTTAAGATTTTTAGAGTATTTCTTTATTCTGGGTAATAATCCTTTGACAGAGTATTCCATTTTAAAGAACTTTTTTATACTTTCTTACTATTTTCTGGCTATTTATGTATTTATTCCTTTTTATCATTCATTCATTCATTCATTCATTCATTCATTCACATTCGACATCCTGGTCATAGCCCCATCCCTCCTCGCCTCCCCTCCCCTATTCCTCAGAAAAGTGGAGCCCCCTTTCCATTCACTGCAGCTCATCAAATCACATAAGCACCGTGTGTGTCCTCTTCTTCCCCTGTGACCTGGAAGGCACTCCCGCCAGGGAGAAGTGATCAAAAATTGGCATCAGAATCTGTATCAGAGATATCCGCTGCTCCCCTTATTAGAGGACCCATATGAAGCCTGAGCTGCCCATTGGCCATCTTTGTAGAGAGCCTAGATTCAGTCCATCCGTGGTTGGTGCTTCAGTCTCAGCAATCCCCTCTGAACCCTGGTTAGTTGGCTCTGCTGGTCTTCTTGTGGAGCTCCTGCCACCTCCAGGTCCTTTTCTCCTTCCCCCTACTTTTCCATAAGACCCCCTACACGTCACTCAATGTTTGGCCGTGAGTCTCAGCATCTGTTTTGAACCACTGCTGGGTTGAGCCTCTCAGAGGACAACTCTGCTAGGCTCCTTTTTGCAAGCACAGCAGAGTATCATTAATAGTATCAAGAGTTGGCTCTCTCCCATGGGGTGGGTCTTGTATTGGGCCAGGCATTGGTTGGAATCCCCTTAATTTTTGCTCTGTCTTTATCCCTGCACACCTTGTAGACAGAGTAAATTTTGGGTAGAAGTTTTTGTGGGTGCGTTGGTGTTCCCCTCCGTCTACTAGGAGCCGTACCTAGTTATAGGCTGGCCTCTTCGGTCACTATGGATCCTGCTACTAGGAGTCTCAGCCATATTTCCCCTCATGTCCTCCCAGGGCCCTATTCTGACTTAGGTCTCCAGCTTGTCAAAGAGATGCCCCTAAGCACAGTTCTTTCTTCTCTGCAGGCCCCTGTCCTCCCACTTCCGCTCTCCCCAGGTGAGCTCCCCACCCTCACATCTCTCTGTGTTCTCTCTCCTACCTTGCTCCCTCTCTTCTGCCACTACCTCTGCCTTCTCTATCTCCCCTTCTGAGTGATATTTGAACCTCCTCCCTGGGATCCTCCTTTTAACTTATCTTCTTTGGGTCTGTGCATTGTAGTATGTTTATCCTGTAGTATATGGCTAAATTCTACTTATAAGTGAGTATAAATCATGTGTGTCTTTCTCGGTCATCACTCGGGATGATCTTTTCTAGTTTCGTCCATTTGCCTGCAAATCTCATGATTTCTTTGATTTTAATAGCTGAGTAATATTCCATTGTGCAGATGTGCCATGGTTTCTTTATCCATTCTTCTGTTGAGCGACATCTAGGTTGGTTCCAGATTCTGGCTGTTATGAATAAAGCTGCTATGAACATAGTTAAGCAAGTGTCCTTGTTGTGTGTTCGATCATCTTTTGGGTATATACCTAGGAGTGGTATTGCTGGTTTTTGTGGTAGAACTATTTCCAAGTTTCTGAGAACGTTCCAGATTGATTTCAATGTGTTTATTTCTTTATGTATTTTATTTATTTGTTTGTTTGTTGAGGAGGGGCGTCCCACAGAAGGTGTGTGGAGAACAGAGGACAATTCAAGAATCAACTCTCTTTTTCCACCATGTGTGTTCTCGGTATTTGACTTGGGTTGCCAGGTGTGGTAGCAAGTGCCTGTACACACTGAGCCATCTCTAGGATCCTACACCTTTTTCAAAAATTTTTTCAAGATTTGTAGCTTGCCTTCTTATTATCTTTACATTATATCTTATAGAGCTGATGTTTAAAACTTTAATTCTATCCAGTTTATCAATTATTTCCTTTGTGGAGTATGCCTTTGGTGCTATATTTAAAAAGTCATCACATATCCACCATCAGAAATGTTTTCCCGTATCTTAGGAGTCTCCTGATCTTGCATTTTATATTTAAATTTAGGATTCATTTTGAGTTAATTCTTGTACAATGTTTACTATCTGCATCTGTTTTGCACACAGGGGCCGAGTTGTTGAAAAGACTTTCCTTTGTTGAATTATCTCTGCATGAAAAGCATCAGTTGACACTGTACACTCTTCTAGCCCGCTGATCTCTTTATCTGTTCTGTGTAAACTGTCTTGATTTCTGTAGCATTATGGTCTATTAAGCAATGGTGGTGTTAGACCTCCGACTCTGTCCTTTGACCAGTCTTGCTCTCCTAATTAGTAAAGCGTGCCTTAAACATGGCGTGTACTAGTCCTCCAGCACTGGCTTGTTACAGTCCTCTCTGTTTTGATTGCTGCAGCAGTATAGTGTCTGAAACTTGGCAGTGTTAGCACTCCAGCTCTCTTCTTTCCAACTGAGTTGGCTATGCTGTTTCTCCATATAAACTTTAGAATCCATTTGTAGAAATATACAAGATAATTTGCTGGAATTTGAGCTTGGATTGAGTTGACACTTTAATTTTACTCATCCATGAACATGGTCCATCTCTTATTCTTTTTAGTTCTCTCATACCCTTCACTAGAGTTTTGCTGTTTTCCTCTGGTCAATCATATACATATCTTCTGTAAGTTATATATATGCATTTCTTTTTAGAAGGTGATAATATTAGTGGTAATGTATACTTACCTTAAAATATGATGAGAGGGAGGGAGAAAGAGCATGCATATATATGTGTGTCTAGAGGTCAAAGGATAACTTTTGAGAGTCAGTTTTCTCTTTCAGCCATGTTGAGGCAGGTCTCTTGTTTCTGCTGCACTGGTACTCCAGGCTAGCTGGCCTGAGAGCTTCTGGGTAAGGCTCCTGTTTATGCCTGTTTGTCTCAGGGTTGGAGTGTTGGATTGTAGATGTGTGCCACAGCATCTGGCTCTTTTCCAGGCATGAAACTCAGATGCACCCTTTGAGCTGTGCACCCTCTGAGCTGTCTTGTCAGTCTCCTGCTGTGTTTTAATTTCAGATTTTACTTGCTCTTGATGCCTGAAGCAATGGTTTTACTTGCTTTTCTGCCTGTAGCAATGCTGTTGCCTTGCTGTTAAACATCTCCTGCCTCCTAGCTGTAGTCACTTATTCCTGGAGGAAGAGTTTTCATTATTTATTATTATTAGCTCTTTTAGATGATCTGTGTAGACAATCCTTTTATTTGTGAGTAAAGGCAAGGTTTTTTTTTTTTCCTTCCAAATTAAATATTTTCTTGACCTAATTATCTAGGATTTGAAGTAATATTGAAAATGGTGGTGAGGTGACATTTTTCTTTCTTCCTGATTTTAGTGGAAAATATCCTCTAACCAGTAAGTACCTGATAAATTCTTTTTCCTTGTGTGTAATCCTTTTTATGCAGTGTTAAGTTTTACTTGCTAATATTTTGATTGAGGATTTTTACATCTATGTTCATAAGATGAATTGATCTATAGTTTTCTTGTGTTTTTAAATTGATATTTGGTACAGAGTAATACTAGACTTTCCGAATGAGTTGAGGATTATTTCCGTGGCTTCTGTCCTTTAGGGATTGTAGAGAATTTGTATAATTTGTTCCTTTGATATTTATTAGAATGCCCTTGTGGGGTCCCCTGAGCCTGGTGCTTTCTGTTTGGGCAGCTAATTATTTATTCAATCTCCTTAGTAGTTGTGGTCCAATTCAAATTGTTCATTTCCTATTGTATAAATTTTGATACATTGTATATTTCAAGGAATTGATCCATTTAATCTATGTTATTAAAATTGTGGACATAGAATTCTATGTTCACAAGATTCCTTTTTTAGCCATTTAGTGCCCATCATTGTGATGGTCCATTATGTTAATGACTAGTGTCTTTTTCTTTCTTTATGGTGTTTCTATACATGTATGCATATAATGTATTTTTTTGCTGACACTCATTTCTTTGTTACTTTTTTCATATACATTTACTTTATTACACATGCATAAAACTACATACAGCAGGGAGAACCATATGACAATCATGAGTTCTATAAATGTTACATTCGTAGGGATTTGGCTATTTGTATTAGTCAAACTTGAAGTAAACATCTTCCCTGTCTTGTTGGATCTAAAATTCTGAATGAAATTCAATATCTATCCTACCTCATCTCTATTAACTTAACTCCTTTATCTTGATCTTAAAAGATCTTATCCCCTAACCAATTAAACTTGATTGTAGAACTAAACTATGTGTTCTTCAACAGCCCTCAGAGACTTGAGAAGGAATAAGACTTAAATTCCCAAGTGAACCAGCAGTGCAAGTTAGCAGCTTCCAAAATGAACAAAATGACAGAGACACTTTACAGCCTGAACAGTCACCCAACACTCTCTATAATGTTGGAGCCTCATCTTCGGCCTTCTGGCTCAATGTTTCTGCCAGACTTATTTGCAAGGCATGAATTATTGAGGATTGCTTGCCCTGTCTTGGCAGAGTTCGGCCATTGACTCTGCCTGCATCTAAGCTGCCCATTTTTAGGCAGAATTCTGTTTGTGGCAGGAAGAAGGACATTTTGCCCAGTGGCTGGTTTGCCATATTGGAAGCCATCTCCATAAGGAGGCTCTTTGATGCTCATCATCTTCATTGAGGTCAGCTGGGTGTTGTCAGGAGTTAACTTGTCTTGTTGTCAAAGAAACTTTAGGATAATAAAAACATCTTTAAATGCCATATTCTGTGTGTCTCTGAGGCTTTCTTTTGAAGACCTTATTTAACTATTTTGCCTCATGTATCTATAGAGTTGTATCTATTTGTTAGACTTATGATATATTAAGGCCCCGAGTTAAGGAGTAGGTTCAATCATCTACCTTTTGTTCTTTCCGCCTTGTATATTTCTTTATCTCCCTTTCTTTCTTTTCAGCTCCAGCTCCTTACCTATGGATGAAAGATAAAGGAAAAGAGAGACATCCCTGAGTTCCACCTAGTTTTTTCTCTGTATAAGACTCATCCAGGACAGCCAAGGCTACACAGAGAAACCCTGTCTTGAAAAACCAAAAAACAAAACAAAAACTTATAACCACCTCCCAATGAAAATAAGCATTTGTAGACCAAGAAAGCAAACAGAAACCTACCTGACCCCCCTTAGGAAATGGGGCATCGTTCTCTTGAGGTTTCTTCAGGCTGAATTGGGGCAAATAATACCTTAGAAGGGGCTTTTTAAAATGGGGAAAATGGTTAAGCAAGCCATGGATTGCATTTGTGGCCCAGTTTCTGAATGTTGAGAAATTCCAGGCTTAATAGGAGATTGAAATGCTGGTCCAGATTGGATCAGAAGCATTCTACAGTGCTGTCCAGGAAGCTGCCCAAATCTGATGGGTAACAGCAACAGAAGCATCTGGGCCTGGAGCAAGGAGGATGCAGGATGTCAGCATCCACCATGCTGAGAGGAATGGGTCCTGTCAGGTCTGATCCAGCATTGGTGTCTGGTTCTTTTGTTCTGCAAACATAATTTCTCACAAGCATTATATACTTCTAACATTATAATTGTATGAGGTGTGTGGGGTGCACAGAACAATCGAGGCTAGTTTTCTGCTCATTGTGTGAGCCGACATAACACGTCTGCAAATCTTCCTTCATGCTGTACTAAGAATGGCTTCTCGTAATACGCTAAAGAGTCTGTGGCCAACATGAAGCCTCTCTGTGCATTTACATTCGCATCTCTGCCAGTCTCAGAGCTGTTCCCATGTAGTGGGGTTAGGAACATAAATTACCTGTTTGTTCTGCAGTTTGAATTCTTTACACCTCAGTTGCAGCCCCTCCCTCAGCCCCTCCTGCTCCCACCCCCTTTCTCATCACCTCCTGATTCCATCCCCTCCCTCATGCCCTTTCCCTCCTTCCTCTAGTCCTTAGAAAGGGGAGCCCTCCTCCCCTAATGTCTGACCTTAGCTTATCTAGTGTCCCCTGTACTACATATGACCTCTTCCTCTGTGGCCTGGCAAGGCCACCCTACACTCCTGGCACTCTGTCCAGTGTCCAGCTTTGAGTCTCCGTACCTGTCCTTTTCTCCACCCCACCCCCACCTTTCCCCTTGCCCTTCCACATCCATAGGAATCCCTCATTGGCTTCTGCTCCCTTTTTCTCGCCCCTCAGCAGCACACATAAGAAAAAACTGTGATCCTCGTCTTTGAAGGACTAGTTTATTTCCCTTAGCATGATGATCTTCAGTTCCAGCCAGTGTGTGTGTGTGTGTGTGTGTGTGTGTGTGTGTGTGTGTGTGTGTGTGTGTAGGTATAGGGGCTCTTTTCCCCTGACTGCTCACCAGCCCCCTATTGTGCATTTTCTTAATAGAAGCCATTCTTACTGAGGTTAAGGAGGAATCTCCGCAGAGTGTTGATTTGCAGTTCCCTGATGGCCAAGGGTGCTAAAACTCACTTTTTCACTTTTTTGTGTGTTTATTAATTCTCTGTATGTATTACACTAAAAAACATCTGTTCTATTCCATTGTTCATTTACTGGTAGGATTGTTTGTTCTTTTATTACTTAAAGCTTTGAGTTCTTTGTGTTCCAGGTAGTAATCTTCTATCAAGTGACTATTTAGAACAGGCTTTTTCCCCCTGTTCCATAGACTGTCTCATCACTCAATATTTCTTTTTCTGTTGGTAGTAAAAATGTATTTAAATTAATATACATCTATATATATTTAATTGATATACATATATAAAGAAAGGGCATATGAAGATTTTACTAATGTTACAGTAAGTATTGACATCTGGATAATTAGCATTTGCATCTTATCAAACATTCTTTCTGTGTGCTAGGAAACTTTAAACTCTTAACCATTGTAGGCTATAGTTGCCATTCTGTGTTTTGTTTTCTGTCGAATTGTACCTCACACCTGTTCCCTAATCCTTGCCAATCCCTGCCTCTCCTTCCCATTTCCAGAGTCTAATGAGCTCCATTTATTCCTCTGTGAGGAGGTTGTACAGAAGTGTTTTAATTTGGTGTAGCCTCATATATCATCCCTGCTCTTACTTCCTGAGGGCTAGAGTCCTGTGGGGAAAGTCTTTGTCAGTGCCTACGCCCTGCAGCAGTCCGCCTGCATCCACAATAGTGGCACATAGCGTGCCCAGAGACGGAAGTGCTTATGGAGATCCAGGCGCCATGCTGCAGCTCATACGATTGATGTCTTTTTAGGACCAGAAACCTGACCTTTTATCTTTTTAAATGTTATTCCCTCCTTTTGTTTGCCTGTTCAATTTTCTTTAGAGAGTTTAAAAATAAAACTGACCTCCTTTTTTTCTTAGTTGGCCTCACTAGGGGTAATCATTTTTTAAATTAATTAGTTAATTATACACCCCAAACGCAGTTTTCCCTTTCTCTTCTCATCCCACCCCCCACACACCTTTCCTTTTCCTACTCTGCCCCCTCATCTACTGCCCCTCTGTTTCTTTTCAGAAAATGGCAGACCTCCCATGGATATCAACCAGCCATGGCATATGGAATTGCAGTAAGACTAGGTTCCTCTCCCCTCTGAAGGCTGGACAAGGCAACCAAGAAGAAAGAGTCCCAAAGGCAGGCAACAGAGTCAGGGACATCCCCTGCTCCCACTGTTCGCAGTCCCACATGAAAACCAAGCTGTACAACTGTAATGTACATGCCGAGGGCCTAGGTCAGTCCCAGGCAGGCTCCCTGGCTGGCAGTCAGTCTCTGTCTCTCTCTCCCTCCCTCCCTCCCTCCCTCCCTCCCCCCTCTATTCTCCTTCCCTCCCTCCCTCCCTCCCTCCTTCCATCTTTCTCAGGATTTCTCTGTGTAGCCCTGGCTGTCCTGGACTCTTATAGACCAGACTGGCCTCAAAGTCACAGAGATCACTCCCAAAGTGCTGTGATTAAGGCGTGCTCCCCCCACCCTGCTGGTCTGGTGAGGTTTCCTTTTGCTATTTTCTAATTTCTAGTCCCTGGCCCTCTCTCCTTGCTTGTGGTAGTCCTGGTATTGAATGAGCAGCGGATCTCGTGATGCTAAGCAAGTTCTCCCCAACGGAGAATTCTCTTCTAACTTGGACTCCTTGCGTTCCTCTGCCTGCTTCTTTAGGATTTCATTGTTTTGTCTGTTCCTACTCAGTGCCTGGTGAGAGTAGTCAGCTCCGTCACCGCGTTCATTCCTTCCGGCTTCTGTTGGCACCTTCTTCCTCCCAACCAGTCCCCGTCCTGCAGGCACGCATTTGCTTTAGGCAGGCTTTATGCAGGCAGCCACTGCTACTGCATGCTCTCCTTGCTATGACTCCTCCCTAACTGCCAGCTTCTACAGTCTTGTCGGGTCCTCTTCCTCCATGTTAATCCCTGGTCTTTGGAAGGGGTCTTAAGAATGCCCTGCACTAGTATGCAGATATAAGTGAGTATATACCATTTGAGCCTTTCTGCTTCTGGGTTAACTCACTCATTATGATGGCTCAATCCATTTATCCACAAATTTCGAGAATTCCTTGTTTTTAATAGCTGAGTAGTATTCCATAGTGTATATGTACCACAGTTTCTTTATCCATTCTTCTACTGATGGACACTTAGGCTGTTTCCATGTTCTGGCTATTATGAATAAGGCTGCTATGAACATGGTTGAGCAAATTTTCTTGTTGTGTGCTGGAGCATCTTCTGGGTATATTCCAAGGAGTGGAATAGCTGGGTCTTGGGGAAGCGCTATTCCCATTTTTCTGAGATAGCCCCAGATAGATTTCCAAAGTGACTGTACTAGTTTGCATTCCCACTAGCAATGAAGGAGTGTTCCTCTCTCCCCACATCCTCACCAGCATGTGGTGTCACTTGAATTTTTGATCTGAAAGCCTTCACTTACCAGGAAACTGGGACAGAGGGGAGGACATCCTATTGGGACTCTAAATGAGAGAAGCATGGGAGAATAGTAAAGTAGAAGGATCCAGAGGGTCCTAGAAACCTACAAGTAGAACATTATGATAGGCAGATTTGGGCCCAGGGGTCCCGCTCAAACTAAGGCACCAGCCAAGGACAATACAGGCGGTAAACTTTAAACCCCTACCCAGATCTAGCTAATGGTCAGAACATTCTCCATAGTTGAGTGGAGAGTGGGATATAACTTTCTCACATACTCTAGTGCCTCACATTTGACCATGTCCCCTGGAGGGGGAGACCTGGTGGCACTCAGAGGAAGGACAGCAGGTTGCCAAGAAGAGACTTGATACCCTATGAGCATATACAGGGGGAGGTAATCCCCCTCAGGAACAGTCATAGGGGAGGGGAATAAGGGGAAAATGGGAGAGAGGGAAGAATGGGAGGATACAAGGGATGGGATAAACATTGAGCTGTAACAAGAATAAATTAATTTAAAAAATTAAAAAAAAAAAAAAAAAAAAGCAAAACGATGGGGGGAAAAATGCCCTGCACTGGCTGTCAGCCTGCGAAGTGGGAAGCATCTGTGATCTAAGCTGAGAGTGGCACTACCTGCCTGCATGCACATAAGTATTTAGAAGGCAGTTCAACTTTATGCTCCTTTTCTGCTTACTTCACTTGATTGTTTTTCTGGTTTTCTAAGGTTTAATCTTTGATTAGATTATTGATTTTTAAATCTTTACTCTTTTCTAATATGTGCATACACTACTATAAGTTTCCCCTTGACCTCTGCTTTCGCTGCCTATTATAAGCATTGATAAACTACATTTCATTTTCTCTTAGTTCAATGCTTTTTTTGTTTGTTTGTTTGTTTGTTATTTTCAGAGAGAGTCTCTCCCATGTAGCCCAAGCTGGTCTGGAACATGCTGTATTGCCCAGGATGGCCTTGAACTGTTAATATTCTTGTCTCTACCTCCTGAGTCCCAGGATTGCAGGTGTCACCACCATGCCCAGCCAATTCGAAATACTTTAAAATTTCTCTTGAGTGCTTTTCCTCTGACCACTGTGTTATTTAGGAGAGCGCTGGGTAATCTCCATGTACCCGGTGCTGATTTCTAGCTTGACTTCATTGTGTAGTAAGGCCAAACAGTGTACGGTTCCAACCCTGAAGCCTGTGCAGGTGTGTTTGATGCTCCGAATGTTGTCTATCTGGGTTTCCATGTGACCCTGAGAGGGGATATAATCTGCTGCTCTCCCTTGTGTGCAATATTTGCTTCCATCAACCCAGGAAGCATTTCCACGGAGAAGGCTAAGGACCCCCCTGAGACTTTCAGCCTCTGAAATAGAACCTCTAAAAATTGTTTCACTGGTTAATTTCCATAGTCAGCTATGTATAAAACAGGCTTTTCCCAATTAAAAGTGTTTCAGAAGTTTGGGTAGGGTCCTCTGGGCAGCAAAGGAAGGAGGGGGCTTTTATAGGAAAAGGAAAGATAGAAATAAAATACAGAAAATATGAAAAAGAACTTTTGATGATTTTTTCCTTTGGTTTGTTGTTGTTGTTTGGTTGGTTGGTTGGTTGGTTGTTTTTTTCTGACCAATTACAGACAATGTTCACAGGTGCTAGTTTTGGCCACAGTGTTTTAAGATTCATCTTTGGAGCCTTCATTTTCCTCAGTCTCCCTTACCCTCTTTCATTTCTCTTGCTCATCTCATCAGCAAATATTACAATTCCCTTCCAAACACGGGTTCAATCTTCTGTTTTCTTGAAAGTGCCCTAATCAAAGCCACTGTCACTGTTTGCCTCTGCTTCTCCAGTGGCTTCCTTGCTTGCCTTGTTGATTGCTTTCCGTCTTCTCTTGATTTGCAGGCCAGGGTAATCCTTAAAAGATGCCAATCTGTTCATGTTCTTCCTCACTTAAGATCCTTAAATCAGCTCCAGTCTGGCTCCAGGCTGTAATTGCAGAACCTCGAGCCATCGCTGCTCCCGCTCTCCGTCTTCCTTCCCAGTGTGCCTCTCCCCTGGGTCACTGCACTCCAGGGACACTGGTCTCCTTCTTGTTCTTGCTTATTTTATGTTTGCCTTTCGCTTCTTAAATATTCTCCCTCTCTCTCTCTCTCTCTCTCTCTCTCTCTCTCTCTCTCTCTCTCTTTAATTTTGAGGCAAGAACTCAGTCCTCTGTCTTCTGAGTTCAGAATTAGAGGCATGTACCACCGTGCCTGGCGCCTCTTCCACCTTTTAGGCCAAAGTTTGCATTTTGTGCAACCCCAGAGTCTTCTCACGTGCGCTGCCTGACGTAGGCGCTCCTTCATTGTGCTGCTATCTCAGTCTGTTGGTCCTTCCTGGTCCTCATCACACTCTTCATTTTTCACATTTTTGTTTTGTTTTTTCCTGGAATTTATGCTCAAGAAGGTTTTAGTAACCAGAACTGTGTTGCTATTGAGTTTATAACTTTAAATAATCCTTGCCTCTGGTTCTCAGAAGGAAGAGAATGAAGGCAAGGAGACTAGCAGAAAGGCTTTTAGACGGGAGAGGGAATGGGTCCTAATTGTGTGGACCTTGGGTATCTGAAAGTAATTTGCTACTCTTCCATGTACTGACCTGGAAGGATGCTCTTGGCGTGTGGGCAGCACAAGTAGAAGCGAGTGCAGGATAATCCTTGAATGCCATTTTGCTGGGTGAAGCCTTGTGCATATTTTTTGGTAAAGATGTGGATGGACATTACTCCGCAGTTTTCATGTTGATGGCCATAGCCAGGTCTAAAATAAAGACAGAAGAAGGGGTTTTGAAGCCCTTTGTGTCATTCTGGATTTGGCTAGTTATTAGATGCAAGTATTATAGGTCTGTTTTACTCTATCAATGAAGCAAAGCGGAGAAAGAGTACAGACAGTGTGACCTGAAATCAGGGGATGCTCCTGTGACTGCCGGTTTGCTTCCCCAGAAAGTTCCAGCAGAACTAGGTGCCCAGCAACAGTAGCATGTGAGGGCTGGAACACCAGCCTGGTGTCAGTGTGGGCCTGGTAACGGCTCCCCACCCTAAACTTACACCGGAATTTTAGAATGTGAATTACCAGCTATCTTAGGTAGAGGGTGCAAGAGACCAGCCTGAGCTACTGAGTGAGGGAAGAGGCAGGGAGCTGGGCCAGCTGAGTTGACTGCTCTCTCTCTAGGCTAAGCTCCACAGTCCTGAAAGCGGATCAGTTCCACAGAGTCCTTTCATCCAAGCCCGGAATAAGACCAGATGAACAGAGGAAGTTCCCTTTTCTATGAACATCACCTGCCAGACAGGAAGAAGGCGGAAACTGCTGTAGGGGAGGTCCCCTCGAAGGTCCTGAGAATAAACAAATCGAGAACCAACAGAGACAAACTTGAAAAAAACGAAGGATCCTAAAATATAAGCAATACAGTGTAGCTTCGGGAAAATGAAAAGGGTTTTCTCAATTCTTTTCTTTGTTATTGTTTGTTGGTTAACAAACTGATGGATTTTATCATTACGTCATCATAGACATTTAAAAGGATGACAAAAGTGTCAGTTGAGAGCTTCAGAGTGATCTGTGAAGAACAGCAGCCTAGCGAGGAAGGCCTTGAGCTAGGGGAGGGGCATTTGCGCTTTCAGAAGTGTTTTCAGAAGAGCTGAGTATGGTGCACAAGCACTCAGGGAGCCAAGGCAAAGGATGGAGAGTTTGAGGGCAACCTGGATTACGTAATGAGATCCTGCCTCCAATTTCATGATTTAATTAGGAGCTTCAGTAATTCTGTGGGTGAGAAGCCAAGTTGTAGGCTCAGTAAAGGTGAAGGGCAGGTGCAGGGCTCTCATGGGACTTTTCAGATAGTGTGAGAGGGAGAAGGAAGCTAAGGTGGGGTGTGCTTCCTTAGGCTTCCACACAGTGAGAAGCACTTGATGGACTTGCTAAGCCCTGGTAAGGTGGGGGAAAGAAGCTAGGTGTGGCAGCACACGCCTGTAATCCCACCATTCTGGAGTCAGAGGCAGGAGGCTTGCCATGAGTTTAAGGCCAGGCTGGGCTACACAGTGAGTTTCAGTATAAGACTCTGTCTCAAAAATTAATTGGTTAATGAAATTTTAAAGGTGGGCAAAACCCCGTTTGAGCAGTCCTAGGTAGATGGGAGTGCAGTTCGATCTAGCACATATCTTGCTTCTTGGAGCTCTGAACCACCCTAGATGGAATGCCAGATTCAGAACAGCATTTGTAGTTCTGGCTCTTGCCTCCTCGTCAGAGTGTCCCGGAGACCTTGGGATAATTCACATCTCCCCATTTAAAGCTGAACAGAGGTTTCACCATAGATTAGACCTACTTTCTGCAGTCTTGTATTAGACGGGTGGACATCAGGGTTGCTGATTTAACAGCATGCCTTTTTATTAGTGAAAGAGTTTAAATTTTAAGGACAGAGATGGACAGTGTGATTTTCTTTTTTTGTTGTTGTTGTTGATTTATTTTATGTGTGTGAGTGCTTTGCCTGCGTGTTCATCTGTATACCATGTACCTTCCTGGCGCTTACAACCGTGTTGCTTGCATTCCTTGCTGCTGCCCCGCCATGGGCACCGCTGTGTCAGCACGACTCCAGCTGCCCAGCTGCGTGTTCAGCCGTTTCCTCCCACTCCTAGGGTCTGTGAATTATCTGCTTACTTCCTTGGGAAAGCCACACTCGTTCTAAACACAAGGCTCTCAAACACAGTGCCCTCTGCCTGGTTTCTGTTCCCTCATGTGACAAATTCCAGGTTACTTTCTGAGATGTTACCCCATTTCTGGAATCGTCTTTAAATGTTCAAGACAGACAAGCTACTTACTTGCCCCCCAAATCACTTACTTACCATGCTCTAGCTAGATCGACATCTCCCCACCTCTCTGTGTCTGTCTCTCTATCTCTTTCTGTCTCTCTGTCTGTCTCTGTCTCTCTCTGTCTCTGTCTCTTTCTCTCTCTCTCTCTCTCTCTCTCTCTCTCTCTCTCTCTGTGTCTCTCTCTCCCTCTTTCTTTGTATCTGTCTGTCTGTGTGTCTCCCTTTTTCTTTGTGTGTGTCTGCCTCTCTCTCTCTCTCTCTCTCTCTCTCCCTCTTTCTTTGTATCTGTCTGTCTGTCTGTCTCCCTCTCTCTTTGTGTGTGTTTGCCTCTCTCTTTGTCACTGTCTCTGTCTCTGTTCCTCCCCCCCCCCAACCTCTCTCTGTCTCTGTATCTCTCTGTTCCCCCCCACACACATCCCACTCTGCTTCATATATAATCAAACTGTAACGACCCATGGAGCTCTCTCTCTCCATCTCACATGTAACACACTGTCCCCTATTCCCCCTCCATGCCTCACCAAGCAGTGGAGCTCTGCTCCCTACCATCATCGCATGGTGAGTTATATGTGTAAATGAGAAAAATGAACAGAGCGGAAGCTAAGACTCCAGGGCTTACAGAATGCAGCAGTTACAACTCTGGTCCTGGCTTCCGAGGCACTCAGCGGTCCTGGCCTAGAGGAGGATGAGCAGAGGGCGCTTCTGAGATCAGCATGGGGACTTTCAGAGGATTGTTTTCAGGCTGCGTACACAAACGCCACAACACTGACAACTACTAAAACATCTTTCTATAGTCTTAACGCAATAAAATTGTAATTGAACCTATAATAAAGTACCCTCAGGATAGTATGCACTTAGTAACTACTCTTATAAGCCTTTATAAAGTATTCAAACTCACCTTACAGTGCAAGAAATTCTTTAAGGTTCAGAATGAGCTTCACGTGATACTTCCGTGTTTATTTCATCAGTGTGCTGTTACACAAGTATTCAAAGGGACGCAGGGAGCGCTGGGCATGCCGCCAGCCTGACTTGAAGGGCTCTGCGTAAGGTTGGGTGTGCATCTAGTCTGCAGCACAGGGCACGTCTGCTGTTCTGGAGACAAGCACTGTGTGTGTCCACCGGGCACCCAAGGGCCATCCTAATGCAGCCGTGGGAGGAGCGAACGCAGCGGGGTGCCGTAGGAGCAGGATGTTTTCAGTTGAATTATGGGATGGGGTTCATGGGAAAACTGAGTAGAAATGTGTTTATGTTTTTAAAATCTGAATCTTTAAAAAGAACAAATGAAGAATCTCAAAATCAGAATCAGATGTTGGAAGATGACTTCAACCCAACAAGCAACGTCTGAAAACAGAGTATCTTGAAATCCTGTCCGCTGTCTGCTCACGGCCGCTGCAGTGGCTTGAGGGGCCAGGGCCTCTCCTGTGATGCCTCCCACCAGCAGGAACAGGGAAGAAAGGCCCAGTCCTTGCAGCACCCTCAGCTGGCCATGTCTAGCACCAGCTGCTGTGCGGTGCGATGCTTTTTGAAGCATCACAATCATTTCAGGTTCCTGCTTTGGAAGTAACCATTGTGGGGTACTAGTGTGCTGACTCAGATCAAGATGGGATACAGAGCATTTTTCATGAAGAATATTAAAAAATGCCAACAGCCCATAGTTAGCCTCACCTTGCAAAAGTATTGTTTCTGTAGTTGCTCAATATATAACTATTTTTCTTTTTTAAAATGAGCTTCCTTGTATCTGTGTTTTTATTATTTTCACTGGAGTTTAATTATTGTCATTTCTGTAGCTGGTGACTGAATCCAGAAGCTTGTGCGTTCTTCGCACATCCTGAAGCTCTTGCTGTCTAATTCCTGGGTGAATGAGTAACTGATAATTACTTTCCTTCTTTAACATGACAGAGAAATCAAAGGCCAGAAGCATCTTTATTTTCTTTTTTTCAAACGGTATCTATCTGTCTCAGGGCTGGGGAGATGGCTCAGTAGTTAAGAGCAGTTGCCACTCTTCCAGAAGACCCAGGCTTGTTCCCAGCCTCCACTTTGGCTCACAACCATACTTACACAGTCTCAGCTGGCAGTCAGTGGGCTGTGTGGTGTTTTGTAAAAACTGCAGTTTTCTTAGGGTGGAAAAAACAGAGAGGAGCACTTCTTTACGATTCAGATGCTGACATTTCAGGTCCTTATCCAGATGGCTCTGGGCCTGTCCACATCAGATGGCTCTGTCCCTCTCAGGCCTTCCGTGGCTCCCTGTCCATCTCCATCACTGCTTCATGTAGGGGATTTACAGTTCCCTTTGTGCAGCTGTGATCTTGAAACAGTAATATCAAAACAAGAGTCGGCTGGGTTTTCACAAAAATTGCCCATGGCTTAGAGAGTGAGGCAAGAAGTGACATCAAGTATTTCACCCTTAGAGATTGCCCAGTGCACAGTCATTTGTCACCTGTAAGACAGACTTTCAAAGCAGGCAGGTGGCATTGAGAGGAATAAGAAGCGTGTTGCATTATTTATGCTAATTATTGTGCCTACTCAAATGCAGCTGTAGAGAACTGTGAACAATATGAAAACTCTAACTGGGAAGAAATCTTAGAAACTCATCAACGACATTTAACATGTTATGGTGGAGGGAATACTGACTTTGTGGGGAAGCGGTTGTGGAAAATTATCAATTTTGGCTGAAACCATATTACAAAAATAGAATATGACTATATAGAAAACATAAAATAGGTAAGATCTGTGTAGAAGGTGTCTTGGAATAAAAGTGTATGCTACAAATGTAATGTGATAATTACCCTATGGTGAGTAGATGCGGCCTTCTAAAGTTGTTAGAAAAGCAAAATCAAATACCGAAAAGGATGCATGAGTTCTAAACTAACTATTAGAACGAGAGCAACAAAACCACGGTGCTGTCGTTTCACAAGCAAGGGAGGGCTTGCTTCAGTTTTACTCAGCGGTATGTGATGAGCCAACTTAATGAAAAAATTATAAACAATCAAGAAAGACATAATTAGAGGATGTCGAATTTGGTCAGGCTCAAAGACAGCTAGGGCTGTAGAGTAATTTCATATACAGCACCCAGCCAGCGCAGGTCACGATCAGGATGGCACCACTGGACACTCTTAGAGAACTGACCTCGATGGCAGCTTCAGAGGAAGAGGTAAGTACTCACACATGCAGAACTACAGCTGCTCAGTGAGTTCGAGGAACTGAAACCTCTGAAGTGGCTTGGATGCCAATGCTCTTTGATAGCATCCTCGCTCCGCCTGGGTGCCCGTTACCAGCCCTTTCCCAAACTTTTATAAGAGACCCAAAGATAGGGCCTGCAGGAAGCAGTGTGCCATGTCAAAAATATATTGGGCTATTTGTTCTCTGACATTATGGGCTGTCGTTGAGAGATTCCAGAGGTTATTGACATGCGCTTTTGAACATAAAGAGGGATGGTGGATTAATGATCAGCTGACACTGGTTTGTAAATTTGAATTCCCTTCCCCCCAGTTTATTAATTATATGCACAGTGCTTTATGAATCCTTTCTAGAGAGCTTCAAAGAAAAATCAGACATGTGTACTTGGTTTTTCAAAAGTTAAAGAAGTAGTTTACTGTTTTATTTTCTTTAAAAGAAGCCTATATCTCAAAAGCATTTGTGCGGTAGTAGTTATGCCAAAAAAAAAAAAAAAAAAAAAAAAAATCTGTTAAAAATTCAAAGAACAAAAGTTATTTTAGAAAACAGCAGTAGATTGTGACCATCCGAGTAGTGCATGTCCTGATACTCCATTAGAAAGACAGTACACTGTGAATACTTCTCAGCAGAAAAAAAAAACACCATTTGCTAAGTTCACATTTACATTTTTCTGAGTGATTACCCATAATGGAAATTCCAGCAGTGCTGTTTAAAATGGAAGGAATATGTAGAGTTAAAGCCAAAACCATGTGCAATAATTTTAAGGAATCAATGCAAATATGACCCTAGAACTTTGAACTGATCCCAGAACAAAATAACAGCAACCCCATGTGTGATTGCACCCTCTTAGTCGATCTGTGCCGCTTATTTGATGTGGTCGGTCCACTAATGCTGCTTGCAACACGGCACCACTACCTATACACAGTTGTGGTTTGGCCAATCACCATAGGCAGTTCAGCGTTTTGATCCGGCTCTGCCTTGCCCGCAGCACTGGCCCTTGCAGCTGTAGAAGAGAGGTTTGGTGGCCGGGCTCACTCTGGAAGGGAGGGCAGCCAGAGTGTAGGTCTCAGAAGGCTGCACATGTGTTTGTTATGCTAGCTGAGCGTACAGTTCCCTATGACTGCTGTAAAAATGTGTCTCTCACAGTTCTGGTGTCAAAGACCAATAGAAGCAGGATCTGCAGGGAACTTTCTTCACCTTGGAGCTGTAAAGCTCCAGCCTCTCCTTCCTTCAAACATGGCTGCCTTTTCTTTTTTACCACCGTATTGTCTCTTATAAGGAAGCTGGGTAGTTAAGTATGGCCTCATTCTCTGCAGAGACTCATGTTCCAGGTAAGGTCGTAATACGTAGCTCCGCTAGACAGGAATTGGCAGGGGAACATAGTTAACCAATAGAAATACTGTAAATGTGATTTTACCCCCAAACAATGTCAATTGTTATACAAAGATTTTTTCCATTCTGGACATTAAAACTACAGATGCTGAGGATCGCTGACCATTCTTACTGTGCGGGTTGAGCACAGTGTTGACTAGTGCAAGGATGCTTAATTTTAAAATGATGCGTTAAAGGCAAAGCACCAACTCCAGATTTTTCCTGGGATTTTTTATTTGCTTAATTAAGATGGATTCATGGAGACACTCGACTCTGCCGTGCTTTATGGTGTGTAAAGTCATACTGTGAAGGATCCCAAACTAAAGCAAGGGCTTTGGGCTTAATCTGGGAAAAGAACAATAGACAGTCGCTGGTGACAGTTCAGCTAATGAACCAGGTCCTACAGAGTCCAAAGCAATTCAGACATCGACGGAGAGATGGGGAAGTGACAGCAATCCCCGTTGCTTTTGTAGCAGTTGGCTCGCTGGTAACGGTGCTAGCTAACCCTTCTGCGTACGTCCCATGCTCTTTTATACTACTCTGTCTAACTTGTGGAATAATCTTGCGAGGTCAAAGAAACTGAGTGACAAACACTTGCTGGAGACCACACAGGTAGTAACGAAGGATTGAACCCACAGAACGTAGTGAGGAAGGAGAAAGGATCAGGAGTGAGTGCATGCCATTCCTAGATTGAGCAGTTACAGAAGCACGTAGCCAGGCCATGGGTTTGGCGTACAGTGCTATGCTGGATGCGTAGCTGGTTGGAAATGCAAGTGGATATGCTGTGAAGAGTTGGCAGTAGTATTTACTGTTAACATTAGTCTGCTCTGAATAATAAAATGGTGTTTGAATGTATATATTATGTAGCTGCAGTGAAACCTGAAAAGTAGTACTGCCTTCTAAAAAGTACAGTTCTTTGGACAGGGTGAACTGTTGGTGGTTCTGTATCCTAGGATCCTTTTAAAATTAAGTAAGTAGGTGCCGTATTTAGAACTTCATGGAATTTTTTTCAGCCAAATAGATGGAGAAGAAGAACTTGTGACACACTTGGAGCCAGCTGGCTAATAAGTGAATGCACTTCATCACAACCCCCTGCACTCACCCCGCCTGTGTCCACACTTTGCTAGAAACATCTCCCTGCGTCACTCCAACCACAGGTGAGATGGTGTGTGAGAACCGCTTTGTCTAAAGCATTAAAGAAAGAAATGCCTGTGAATTCTCCCGAAGCACTGCCTGTTCTCAGTGTCATTTTGGTCTCATTAATCAGCATTGCAGCAAGGCAGACACTGGGCTGTGTATTTTACTGTCCCCAGCACAGCGGCTCCTCCATTTCTGCCCCCAGGCTGACGCACTGGGGAAAAGGAGCCAGGGAAACCATCAATCTTCCAGTTGCTCATGTCAGCAGCGAGGCCTTCCCCTTCCTGCTGGCTGGCTCTCTCACCACCTGTGTTTAGAATCAGCACCGAAGCTGCTGCCCAGATGAATAAGAGCCACTGTCCTTGTCACCTGCCCTGCACGGGCCACCACTCCTCAGCAAAAACAAGTACATCAACCAGTTATCTGTACTGGGAACGGGAGAAGAGAGTCACGCAAACCTTTAGATGATTCTTATAACATTAAAGTAGCATTTAGGTTATGTATTTCAGAAGGTTGAAATAATCAATGGCTCCAAGATGTAAAAGCAAGTAATTTCCTTGAACACTGTCTTCTCAGAGTTGTTTGCAGCCAGAGTTGATCTGCCTGGTTCGAGGCCTGTCTAATGCTTACTGACCATTCTCTAGTCACTCGGACCTCCTGAGTTTCTGTTTGTTCTTATCTGAAATAGCTACACAGGGGCTTTTGCACAGATTGAGACAACATTCATAACTCTTGTTGTATTGCTACCCACTGAAAGCTCCCACCAAACGTTAGGAAGTGTTGGGCCTCTTTGCTCCAGTAAAAAAGTAGCATCAGACCCCTTAAGTGACATGAGAATATATGTGTTAGAGGGCACAGAAGGAATTTGACCCTAGCACTCCCTGATCGCCAAAACTCATGTCCTTAAGATCATTCTACCTTGTTTCCAGACTAGTTGTAGTTTGCAGACATTAATAACTTAAAAATGCAAGCTGTATCAAAGCATTAGATATTATGTTTTTATTTCCCATGACTTAAAGCAAACATGGTATGAGACTTTTATAGTTACTTGCCAGTCACACAAGCAGTGTGCACACAAAGTGGATTTGTGGGTTTTTTTTTTTTTTTTTTTTTTTTTTGATGACAGAAGATGATTCTGTCCTTAGAAAACTAATATGAAATATCAAAAAGTAAGTTGTGAGTTCCTCCCATGCCCTCCTAGCCACTGGTAAGCTGTATGTGATTCTCCGTCCTTGTCAGCATTCATCTACTGAACCCACACTTGTGCAGAGTGCTGTGGGCTGAACAATCTCCATGGCCCTTACCCACGAGGAAGTGCAGCAAGTGCCCACAGAGCTGGCATCCGCGTCCCTCTTTTCTCTTCTCTTCTACAATACCTTTGCATTGCACCAAATGAAAACTAAAATTTCGTTAAAACTTCCCCTGCTGCTAGGTAGTAGTTGTTTGGAGTTCTTCTATAATCACGTGATGATGTAACACCAGATCCTGAATTCTTGGACGAATATTTCTGTAGGACAGTTGTCCTTATGTTGAGTGAGCAATTGGATAAACATAAAGCACTCATATTTCTGGTCCCCGTTGGTGGTTAGGTAACTTATAAAAAGATCTTACTACAAACCAAAAACCCCTCAAAAGCCTCCTAGCCTCGTGAGGTAGGTACTGATGCTGTCTTCACTTGTGGATGCTCATGAGCAATTGAGGAGGGATGTGAATCCAGGCAATATGGCGCTGTACCTCACTTCTCACAACATGAGACCTGTTTTTCCTGTACTCTTTGTTTCCATGTATGAAATTCACTTTATGTCTCTTCTAAAGGTTCGGAACCCCAAAATAGTCACCATCACTTCATAGAGTTCTGGCTTTTGTTCTTGTTTGAAACAGGTTTCTCTGTGTAGTCTTGGCTGTCCTGGAACTCACTCTGCAGACCAGGCTGTTGGGATCTACCTGCCTCTGCCTCCCACATGCTGGGATTTTATACATTTTTGTGTAAGAGTTTTGGCCTCTCAGATTCACTTGATTAAATCTTCCTGTTACCAGTTCATGCTTAGGTCAACCAACTGAACTAATGTTCATAAGACCCAACCCCCATACCCTGAAGAATTTACCTAACCACCTATGAAGATCAGGAATATGGATGTTTGTTTTTATACTTATTTAGAACTATTCACACAAAAATACAGGATGCAGTGTTATATAATCGCTTAATTATAAAAGAGCTTGAGTGTTGAATCTAGGCTCTGGTGAGAGATTGGGAGCCAAGGAGGATTGCCGGACGGGAATGTGAGCTGAGCAGGGAGTGCTAGGCATAGAGTAGTTTGTCTTCTGCTT